>NC_086449.1:626907158-626912158 GCF_028390025.1 Pseudophryne corroboree | reverse complement strand
GATTTAAGCTGTTTTTTAGTGTTTTTTTAAAAAAACACCCGAATCCAAAACACACCCGAATCCGACAAAAAAAATTCGGTGAGGTTTTGCCAAAACGCGGTCGAACCCAAAACACGGCCGCGGAACCGAACCCAAAACCAAAACACAAAACCCGAAAAATTTCAGGCGCTCATCTCTAATTCGAACACTAGAAGAGGATGAAGGGCCTGGATCATGCAGTGTTGTTCAGGATGCTATTGTGGAACTGCCCTCAGGTGTCTCTCATAACACTGATAAAAGACAGGTGGTCTCTTATTCAGCTGAGGCAGTAGTTGGGACAAGTGTGCAAGTGAAAAGAGTCTCTGTGACTAATAAAGCTATTGAATTAGGAATGTGGCAAAGATATGCTGCTAGAGAGGCAAAGAAAGAGAAAAAAACACCTAGTAAAGAGGGTAAAAAAGCTGATGCTTTAATTGATGAGCTAACTGAAGTTATAAGGCAAGCAACAGCTAAAAATATCACTCAGGTATCTGGTGGGTCTGCTCCTGGGCCGGCAGGTGGTGCTGCAGTTGCCCCTTGTGCAGTAGGTTCGCTTCCTGTGCACCCGGGTGTGACCTCTTATTCCAGGGTGTTGGCAGGTGGGTCAGGAGGTAACAGCAGAGCCCCTGTTGGAGGTGGGATGATGGGTGCGCAGCCCGTTAAGAGAAGAAATGCTGTACAGTTGAAGTGGCAGAGCAGTGACCCTCCCCCTTCTAGGGAAGATTTTTTAAAGCAGTTTCTCAGTTTGGGGTTTGTTGCCTCAGACCTCTACGCCTGTATTCATCCGGTTAATTCCCCTGAGTATGATATTAGTTTTATTTCATACAATGGTTTGCAGGCGTTTTGGTCTGTATGGGGGGCAGCAAAGACCCAGGGTCCTTGGGCTAATTATAAAGCCTTAGCCATCACGTGTAAGGAGACTGTTAAAATAAATGTCCTGGTAAGGAATGAATCTCTGGACCCAGCTGATATCTCCTTCTGGCTTCAGAGGTTTGTACAGTCAATGGAAACACCATTGGCCAAGGTTCCTGGGTCAATGGGGGTATGGGCTGGAGCCTGGTCAGCAGTTGTAAAATTGAGGCACAATGTGCATATTCCTTCTGCAGCATATATTGGGGCCGACAGGATACAGTGCTTTTACCCCGGTCAGCCCCGAATGTGCCACAAGTGCGGCGATTTTCGCCATGTAAGCCGTGATTGTACAATAGTTAAGTGCACCAGGTGTGATAAAGTGGGTCATGTTGCAAGAGAATGTAATACCATCAAATGTAACCTCTGTGGGGTGGAGGGTCATCCCTATTATAAGTGCCCAGAAGCATTCCACAATAAAAGCTTAGATGAAGAGATGGTAAGGGTGGCGGCTAGAGTGGAGGTTGAGGTATTGGGAGATGGGGTGGTTAAGGAGGTTCCCCAGGGGCCTGAGTTATGTGTTACAGGGCCTAGTAAGGAGGGTGCTCAAGGTCCGGAGTCGGTACAGGTACCTGGGTGTGTAGAAGATCCCTTTATAGTAATAGGGGGTAAAGGAGGGAAGAGGAGGATGAAAGAGAAAAATATAGAGTGCCGGCCCATAACCTTCACCAATAGGTTTTTTGCTCTTGAGGAGATGGATGAGGATGAAGGGGATATTATCCGGCAGGATAATGGAGAATTGGTTCTTAGGCCTAGAGAGCAAAGGAAAAAGAAAAAATCTAGGGCTGTATCCCCATCTTTGGGACAATTAAAGGTGTCGCTCAAGTCAAAGGACAAATCTAAGGGGAAGAGTAGTGTAGGTGTTCCAGCTGTGGCCCTTGAGGATTTTCTAGTTGAGAGTGGATATAGGGGTCGTAGACCGGGTTTGGTGGAGGCTCGGGCGCCTATGCCTTGGGAGGTTGTTCGGGTGGAGGGGGTTCAGGCCCCTTCTAGCCAGGATGACCTGCTGCCTGAGCTTTCGATGGCTCCTAGGGTGTGTGGGTCTGACCCTTCTACCCTTCTTGGTTCAATCCTGGGCCCTCCATCTGGATCAGTTCCCTTTGGGAGTTCTGCCCCGGTAGTGGCCCCAATCCCTCCCGATATAGGGGATGGGAGTACAGGTTTAGTTTGTTTAAATCCACCTTCTATCTCGCCCATGTCAGGGGGCGGTGGTTCTGGGGAGGCATCTGTTGCTGTCGTTGTTGGTGATGGTGTGTGTATAGGAGTAAGTAACACATAAGTGAGTGTTTGGAACAATAATAGGGTGCCTACTAGAACCCTGAAGGATGGCTCTCCAGCCTATTAGGGGTGCCACCATTAATGTGGCATCAATTCTGTCCGAACGAGCTCGTTATTTGGCCTTTGATTTTTTCAACACGCTTGAGGTTGATTTTTTATTTTTGCAGGAGACTAGGGTAGGCAGGCTCGCGGATCTTCACAAAGCTAAGGCTGAGTGGAGACGTGGCCCCTCCTATTGGTCTCTTGCGGCCGAGCCGTACGGTGGGTTGGCGGTTCTTTTTACCGGCATGGTAACTGTCCAGTGGGTTATTGATCTCCAGGTAGGCAGATGTATGGTTTTGGATGTAAATCTGAGGGGGCACGACCTGCGCCTAATTAACATTTATGGTCCCCAGTCCAAGTGGGACAGGAAGTGCCTCTTCAGAGAGATAAAACCATATCTTTTTTCAGCCCGGCAAGTCATCTTTGGTGGTGATTTTAACACCATTACTAGGCCAAAGGACAGGGGAGGCTCAAAGACGACCCTGGGTTATGACTCAGTTTTTTTAAATAGCATGGTTAGACAGGCGGGGATGGTGGATGTGCACATTAGACATTCACCAGACCTCACGGGTTTCACTTTTTATAGAGGTAGGTGTAAGAGTAGGATAGATAGATTTTTTGTTAAGGAGAATTTGAAAACCTTGGCACCTGTGTTGAGGCCAGTAGAATTCTCTGACCACGTTTGTCTGTGTGTATCCTTGAATGCCTCAGAGTCCCCTCAGAAGGGACGGGGCCTGTGGCGTTTGAATTCTCAGCTCTTGGAGGAGGAGGGGAACAGACAGTCTTTCAGAGACTTCTTTGAATGTCAGGAGTCACTGTTGGAGGCAGGCTGGAGTAGGTCCGAGTGGTGGGAGGAATGTAAGAAGCGGACCCGGGGGGTTTTCCGCAACCTCATAGCCAAGCGTAACTTGTTAAAACAGCGTACTTACCAAGCCTTGAGAAAGAAATTGGACTTCCTGATTTCTGGGCAGGGAGATGGTGGGGAAATCTCCCGGGTGAAAGCGAAGATGAAGGAGTTACAATACAACCGGTATGATTCCTTGGTTCTGGAGAGGGATTACGGGAAGTACCACTCACCGGATCCTTTTCAGAGCTGTAGGAACTCGGTTGTTGCTAAGGAGGTGGGAGGGCTGTATGACATTCAGGGTGTTCTTCGCGAGGATCGTGGGGGCATTCTGGGGGTTGTGCAGTCCTTCTATTCCTGTCTTTTGTCTGAGCAGCCACTTTCCAGAGAGACGATGGATACTTTTCTAAGGGAGACTCCAGGGCTGGAAAATCTTGGTGACCAGCTTGATTCTCTGGGTAGTGATATTACTGTGGAAGAGGTGAAGGTGGCTATTGATAGTCTAGCCTCCAAAAAATCGCCAGGTCCGGATGGCTTGACCTCCGAGTTTTATAAAGTTTTCTCGGACATCTTGGCTCCTCGACTCAAGGAAGTATTTAATGAATGCCTGGCTGAGGGGTTACTCCCTCCTTCCATGAGGCTCTCTGCTTTAATATTGCTGTCTAAGGGGAAAGATCCATCCCGGATTGAGAATTGGCGCCCCATCGCACTTCTCAATACGGATCGTAAGATTCTGGCAAGAGTCATATTTAGTAGGCTGATGGAATTATCCGGGTTGTTGCTCTCCCCATCTCAGCATTGTACTGTGAAAGGCCGTAGCACCTTTAGTGCAGTCCTTGGCATCCGGGAGGCCTTGGAACGGTGTCGTGCTGAGAAGGATGGGAAGTATTTGCTAGCATTGGATCAGGCCAAAGCTTTTGATAGGGTTAACCATAAGTACCTTTGGGCTCTCCTGGAGTGGTATGGTCTCCCAGCGAGGGTGGTTGAATGGTTGAGAGTCTTGTACAGGCAAGCCGAGAGTTTCCCTCTAGTCAATGGTTGGGTAGGTCCATCCTTCTCGGTTGATTCAGGTGTCAGGCAAGGGTGCCCCCTGAGCCCCCTCCTATATGTTTTCGCCATTGATCCTTTCGTAAGAAGGCTTGATGGTGGTGCAGTTGGAGGGGTGCACCTGGGTCTGGGTCGGCTGCTGAGGGTGGTGGCCTATGCGGATGACGTCACAGTTGTCCTCTCCTCCCCGGAGGAGGCGGATAATGTGGTGGCTGTCATTCAGGAGTATTCTGTGTCATCTGGCTCCAAGGTCAACCAGGACAAGAGTGAGGTTTTCTGGATGGGGGAGGAGGGTCAGGAGTTTGACCTTCCGGATGGCCTCCCCCGGGCAAGCCAGGAGATTAAAATTCTAGGTATAAGATTTGGCCCTGGTGATTACGCCACAAAAAATTGGGATCTTAGACTGGTTGAGGCTACTGCGAAGGTTGAGAGCTGGAAGAGGTGGAGGCTCTCTCTCAGGGAAAGAGTTGACCTAATCAAAACTTACCTGATTCCTATTTTTCTGTATGTTAGCTACGTATGTCTCTTTCCAGAATCTAGATGGACAAAGATTCAGGCCTTGTTTTTCCAGCTCCTCTGGGGGAACAGGCTGAATCTTATCAAGCGGGTCATAACCTACAAACCGAGGAGGGAAGGAGGCCTGGGAATGGTCAACCCAGTGCTATTCTTTAGTCTGACTTTCCTTTGTTTACATCTGAAAAGTCTTATGTTGGAGACTCCTCCTCAGTGGGTAGAGGGCTTTAAAGTCTGGATGGATCCCTTCCTCAATGCTTGGATAGAGGGAGGTGCAGTGAAGAGTCTCCGGGTCAAGCATGGATACCTTCCGACCTACGTGGCCTTGATCTTGAAAGAAACAAGGCAT
>NC_086449.1:626892158-626897158 GCF_028390025.1 Pseudophryne corroboree | reverse complement strand
TAAATGGGCCCGGTGTTTGTGTCGGCCACTAGGGTCGCTTATCTTACTCACACAGTCAGCTACCTCATTGCGCCTCTTTTTTTCTTTGCGTCATGTGCTGATTGGGGAGGGTTTTTTGGAAGGGACATCCTGCGTGACACTGCAGTGCCACTCCTAGATGGGCCAGGTGTTTGTGTCGGCCACTAGTGTCGCTTAGCTTAGTCATCCAGCGACCTTGGTGCAAATTTTAGGACTAAAAATAATATTGTGAGGTGTGAGTTATTCAGAATAGACTGAAAATGAGTGGAAATTATGGTTTTTGAGGTTAATAATAATATGGGATCAAAATGACCCCCAAATTCTATGATTTAAGCTGTTTTTTAGTGTTTTTTTAAAAAAACACCCGAATCCAAAACACACCCGAATCCGACAAAAAAAATTCGGTGAGGTTTTGCCAAAACGCGGTCGAACCCAAAACACGGCCGCGGAACCGAACCCAAAACCAAAACACAAAACCCGAAAAATTTCAGGCGCTCATCTCTAATTCGAACACTAGAAGAGGATGAAGGGCCTGGATCATGCAGTGTTGTTCAGGATGCTATTGTGGAACTGCCCTCAGGTGTCTCTCATAACACTGATAAAAGACAGGTGGTCTCTTATTCAGCTGAGGCAGTAGTTGGGACAAGTGTGCAAGTGAAAAGAGTCTCTGTGACTAATAAAGCTATTGAATTAGGAATGTGGCAAAGATATGCTGCTAGAGAGGCAAAGAAAGAGAAAAAAACACCTAGTAAAGAGGGTAAAAAAGCTGATGCTTTAATTGATGAGCTAACTGAAGTTATAAGGCAAGCAACAGCTAAAAATATCACTCAGGTATCTGGTGGGTCTGCTCCTGGGCCGGCAGGTGGTGCTGCAGTTGCCCCTTGTGCAGTAGGTTCGCTTCCTGTGCACCCGGGTGTGACCTCTTATTCCAGGGTGTTGGCAGGTGGGTCAGGAGGTAACAGCAGAGCCCCTGTTGGAGGTGGGATGATGGGTGCGCAGCCCGTTAAGAGAAGAAATGCTGTACAGTTGAAGTGGCAGAGCAGTGACCCTCCCCCTTCTAGGGAAGATTTTTTAAAGCAGTTTCTCAGTTTGGGGTTTGTTGCCTCAGACCTCTACGCCTGTATTCATCCGGTTAATTCCCCTGAGTATGATATTAGTTTTATTTCATACAATGGTTTGCAGGCGTTTTGGTCTGTATGGGGGGCAGCAAAGACCCAGGGTCCTTGGGCTAATTATAAAGCCTTAGCCATCACGTGTAAGGAGACTGTTAAAATAAATGTCCTGGTAAGGAATGAATCTCTGGACCCAGCTGATATCTCCTTCTGGCTTCAGAGGTTTGTACAGTCAATGGAAACACCATTGGCCAAGGTTCCTGGGTCAATGGGGGTATGGGCTGGAGCCTGGTCAGCAGTTGTAAAATTGAGGCACAATGTGCATATTCCTTCTGCAGCATATATTGGGGCCGACAGGATACAGTGCTTTTACCCCGGTCAGCCCCGAATGTGCCACAAGTGCGGCGATTTTCGCCATGTAAGCCGTGATTGTACAATAGTTAAATGCACCAGGTGTGATAAAGTGGGTCATGTTGCAAGAGAATGTAATACCATCAAATGTAACCTCTGTGGGGTGGAGGGTCATCCCTATTATAAGTGCCCAGAAGCATTCCACAATAAAAGCTTAGATGAAGAGATGGTAAGGGTGGCGGCTAGAGTGGAGGTTGAGGTATTGGGAGATGGGGTGGTTAAGGAGGTTCCCCAGGGGCCTGAGTTATGTGTTACAGGGCCTAGTAAGGAGGGTGCTCAAGGTCCGGAGTCGGTACAGGTACCTGGGTGTGTAGAAGATCCCTTTATAGTAGTAGGGGGTAAAGGAGGGAAGAGGAGGATGAAAGAGAAAAATATAGAGTGCCGGCCCATAACCTTCACCAATAGGTTTTTTGCTCTTGAGGAGATGGATGAGGATGAAGGGGATATTATCCGGCAGGATAATGGAGAATTGGTTCTTAGGCCTAGAGAGCAAAGGAAAAAGAAAAAATCTAGGGCTGTATCCCCATCTTTGGGACAATTAAAGGTGTCGCTCAAGTCAAAGGACAAATCTAAGGGGAAGAGTAGTGTAGGTGTTCCAGCTGTGGCCCTTGAGGATTTTCTAGTTGAGAGTGGATATAGGGGTCGTAGACCGGGTTTGGTGGAGGCTCGGGCGCCTATGCCTTGGGAGGTTGTTCGGGTGGAGGGGGTTCAGGCCCCTTCTAGCCAGGATGACCTGCTGCCTGAGCTTTCGATGGCTCCTAGGGTGTGTGGGTCTGACCCTTCTACCCTTCTTGGTTCAATCCTGGGCCCTCCATCTGGATCAGTTCCCTTTGGGAGTTCTGCCCCGGTAGTGGCCCCAATCCCTCCCGATATAGGGGATGGGAGTACAGGTTTAGTTTGTTTAAATCCACCTTCTATCTCGCCCATGTCAGGGGGCGATGGTTCTGGGGAGGCATCTGTTGCTGTCGTTGTTGGTGATGGTGTGTGTATAGGAGTAAGTAACACATAAGTGAGTGTTTGGAACAATAATAGGGTGCCTACTAGAACCCTGAAGGATGGCTCTCCAGCCTATTAGGGGTGCCACCATTAATGTGGCATCAATTCTGTCCGAACGAGCTCGTTATTTGGCCTTTGATTTTTTCAACACGCTTGAGGTTGATTTTTTATTTTTGCAGGAGACTAGGGTAGGCAGGCTCGCGGATCTTCACAAAGCTAAGGCTGAGTGGAGACGTGGCCCCTCCTATTGGTCTCTTGCGGCCGAGCCGTACGGTGGGTTGGCGGTTCTTTTTACCGGCATGGTAACTGTCCAGCGGGTTATTGATCTCCAGGTAGGCAGATGTATGGTTTTGGATGTAAATCTGAGGGGGCACGACCTGCGCCTAATTAACATTTATGGTCCCCAGTCCAAGTGGGACAGGAAGTGCCTCTTCAGAGAGATAAAACCATATCTTTTTTCAGCCCGGCAAGTCATCTTTGGTGGTGATTTTAACACCATTACTAGGCCAAAGGACAGGGGAGGCTCAAAGACGACCCTGGGTTATGACTCAGTTTTTTTAAATAGCATGGTTAGACAGGCGGGGATGGTGGATGTGCACATTAGACATTCACCAGACCTCACGGGTTTCACTTTTTATAGAGGTAGGTGTAAGAGTAGGATAGATAGATTTTTTGTTAAGGAGAATTTGAAAACCTTGGCACCTGTGTTGAGGCCAGTAGAATTCTCTGACCACGTTTGTCTGTGTGTATCCTTGAATGCCTCAGAGTCCCCTCAGAAGGGACGGGGCCTGTGGCGTTTGAATTCTCAGCTCTTGGAGGAGGAGGGGAACAGACAGTCTTTCAGAGACTTCTTTGAATGTCAGGAGTCACTGTTGGAGGCAGGCTGGAGTAGGTCCGAGTGGTGGGAGGAATGTAAGAAGCGGACCCGGGGGGTTTTCCGCAACCTCATAGCCAAGCGTAACTTGTTAAAACAGCGTACTTACCAAGCCTTGAGAAAGAAATTGGACTTCCTGATTTCTGGGCAGGGAGATGGTGGGGAAATCTCCCGGGTGAAAGCGAAGATGAAGGAGTTACAATACAACCGGTATGATTCCTTGGTTCTGGAGAGGGATTACGGGAAGTACCACTCACCGGATCCTTTTCAGAGCTGTAGGAACTCGGTTGTTGCTAAGGAGGTGGGAGGGCTGTATGACATTCAGGGTGTTCTTCGCGAGGATCGTGGGGGCATTCTGGGGGTTGTGCAGTCCTTCTATTCCTGTCTTTTGTCTGAGCAGCCACTTTCCAGAGAGACGATGGATACTTTTCTAAGGGAGACTCCAGGGCTGGAAAATCTTGGTGACCAGCTTGATTCTCTGGGTAGTGATATTACTGTGGAAGAGGTGAAGGTGGCTATTGATAGTCTAGCCTCCAAAAAATCGCCAGGTCCGGATGGCTTGACCTCCGAGTTTTATAAAGTTTTCTCGGACATCTTGGCTCCTCGACTCAAGGAAGTATTTAATGAATGCCTGGCTGAGGGGTTACTCCCTCCTTCCATGAGGCTCTCTGCTTTAATATTGCTGTCTAAGGGGAAAGATCCATCCCGGATTGAGAATTGGCGCCCCATCGCACTTCTCAATACGGATCGTAAGATTCTGGCAAGAGTCATATTTAGTAGGCTGATGGAATTATCCGGGTTGTTGCTCTCCCCATCTCAGCATTGTACTGTGAAAGGCCGTAGCACCTTTAGTGCAGTCCTTGGCATCCGGGAGGCCTTGGAACGGTGTCGTGCTGAGAAGGATGGGAAGTATTTGCTAGCATTGGATCAGGCCAAAGCTTTTGATAGGGTTAACCATAAGTACCTTTGGGCTCTCCTGGAGTGGTATGGTCTCCCAGCGAGGGTGGTTGAATGGTTGAGAGTCTTGTACAGGCAAGCCGAGAGTTTCCCTCTAGTCAATGGTTGGGTAGGTCCATCCTTCTCGGTTGATTCAGGTGTCAGGCAAGGGTGCCCCCTGAGCCCCCTCCTATATGTTTTCGCCATTGATCCTTTCGTAAGAAGGCTTGATGGTGGTGCAGTTGGAGGGGTGCACCTGGGTCTGGGTCGGCTGCTGAGGGTGGTGGCCTATGCGGATGACGTCACAGTTGTCCTCTCCTCCCCGGAGGAGGCGGATAATGTGGTGGCTGTCATTCAGGAGTATTCTGTGTCATCTGGCTCCAAGGTCAACCAGGACAAGAGTGAGGTTTTCTGGATGGGGGAGGAGGGTCAGGAGTTTGACCTTCCGGATGGCCTCCCCCGGGCAAGCCAGGAGATTAAAATTCTAGGTATAAGATTTGGCCCTGGTGATTACGCCACAAAAAATTGGGATCTTAGACTGGTTGAGGCTACTGCGAAGGTTGAGAGCTGGAAGAGGTGGAGGCTCTCTCTCAGGGAAAGAGTTGACCTAATCAAAACTTACCTGATTCCTATTTTTCTGTATGTTAGCTACG
>NC_086449.1:626374658-626549658 GCF_028390025.1 Pseudophryne corroboree | reverse complement strand
CGTGCAGTGTGGAGGCACCAGCGATGAACGATGCGCGGCCCCGCGCTCGTTCATCGCTGGTGCCCTGTCGACTGTGCATGCAGGCTAATATGGACGAGATTGTCCATATTTGCCTGCACATCTACGGAGCCGGGTGACGGGAGGAGTGAATAAACTTCACTCCCCCCGTCACTGCCCCCCCGCTGCCGGGTCGCCCATCGCCCGTATTGGCGGTCGGGCAGCTCGGCGGCACGTCGCCGAGTGTGTAGGGCCCATTGCTTAGAGATTGTATATCTATCACTTTAATTTCTTTCATACAGGCTAATATTAATACATTGGGCGGGATGTACTAAGCGGAAAATGCGGTAAACTCCCTGTTTACCGCATTTTCCTGATGTACTAACCCCCGGCCGGCAGGACAGCGCCACGGCGGGGTACGCCAGCTTTAGCTGGCGTACGTCCATAGAAGCCTATGGGCTTCTCTCCTGCGGCCGCCCCCGTCGCCCCGCGCATGCGCAGACTGACTTCTGGGGCCGAATCCCGGAAGTCAGGCTGCCGCTGCGCATCGCGGAGGACAGCTCTTATCGGAAGAGCTTTCCTCCGCATTGCTGATCGCATATGTTAGTACATATGCGATCAGCATCGTGGCGCAGGGAGGCGATGGGCGGCGATGTACATTAGTACATTAGTACATTAGCCCATTGTCTCTATGTGGTGGACACAATCATGTACCAATTTGTGTCTAATAGCTGACTGCACCGGATTTTACAGCTCTGATTAATAAACTGTTAAAAGGACACAGCATATATTTGGACACTAAAGCCCTCAGCGACATGTTGACATTTTTCTTTGATGCCATTGTTCATATTTCAATTAATGTCAACCCTATTATCACTGGTTATTATATCACCATACGCTGGAGGTGATACTCTATAGCAGCGGTGGCCAACCTGTGGCTCTTGAGCCTCATGCAGCTCTTTCTTTATTCAAATGTGGCTCCCGACACTTAAAGTCACGTGAAAACAGATCCAGAAACTGCTGCACTCCAGCCAGACAGGCAGCAGCAGCACTACGGAGACTGAGAACTGAGAGAGCCAGATACTAGAGGTGAGACACTCACTGGCAAACAGAGGACACATAAGGGGCTGCTGCAATGGCACGTGGTGTATTTTCAGGGGGGCTGTAGTGACACATGAGGGTCCTGGCAGGAGTGACTCATGGGGGAGCTGGCTGTAGTGACATACTGTAGGAGTGTGCTAGCAGGAGTGACACATGAGGCAGCTGGCTGAAGTGACACAGTAGGGTATGTGGAAGTGGCTTTTTAAATGTATTTTATGTTTGATCTGGCTTTAAAAATTTATTTTCTGTGGATCTGGCTTTTTAAATGTATTTTATACCAGAGGCAAGGCCTAGCAGACACAAGGCCACACCCCATTTTGCATGTGCGCCTGTGGCTTGATGTCGGCTCTTTGAGGTGCCTAACAAGACTTTTTGGCTCTTTGTTTCTGACTGGTTGGCCACCCCTGCTCTATAGGGAGCAGCTAATATCAGACTCTTGTAAGAGACCATAAATTGAATTAAAGAAGGTTCTCATATATTGATAAATTAAAGCTGATACAATAGTATTATAACAATTTCATTAGGCTTAACACAGTAGAAATTGCCTTTACTGTATTGAGGAGTTTGATTCATTTTAGGGCAACACATCACGATTCACATACTCTCAGGATATCAAAAGGGTACTATGCCTGATTAAGAGATTTATTTTAAGATATTAATAAAAGCTAAGTTTTAACTTAGTAATTTACAAAATCATTTTAAACGAGTGCGCCACACACTAAACCCCTTTTTTAGTTATAAACCCACTAGTGGTTTACACTAACAACTCCCAAAGAAACGTATTGCAATTTATGCTTAGAGGCGCATCGCCAACCTAATATAATAATAGTCTTTGGTTCTTTGTAGCCTAGACATTATATTTCTTTCATTGGTTGGTTAATAAAATTATATTACACTATTTTAGACCAATGCATTGTCTTTCAGACTGACTGTCTTCCCTAAAGATTACATGTACTCTGGGAACAAACACTGTGAGTGTAACACACCACTAGCACCCCTAGGGGTGGGCCAGCAGCACACACTATATTAGGACATGCATGATATCTCAGTGATGACAGGGCTGCATGTGACAGGGCCAGTGACATGATGTGAGGAGGGGAATGGAGGCAGCAGCCACAGACTGAGAGTTGTATAGTGGGAAGAGCAGGGTCCCTTGGGGGACAAAAAGGGGTGCGGCCACTACACAAAGTGCATCAGGGAAGCAAGATATGCCTATATACTAGACCTCCAATCAACGTAAATGAACAAACTATCATTCTAATTTACCATCCTCATCCCGTACCAAAGCACGGGTATTCAGCTATCTACAATGTTATTTATACTGTGTGTTTTATATTTACATTTATTTTTGCAAACAGACATTCTTAAAATCCGGGGTAATGCCGGGTACTCCAGCTAGTATATACTAAATCATCTGTCACAGTAGCAATATTCTGAGCATATTGGAAGTCTCGCAACAGAACTCTTATAGATGGAGTTTAAGATCATACATGTTAACATTCAACAATATGCTATGTCGGCATGCCCTCTTATGGAGTCTATGTAAGTGAATAGCAAAACCAAATGCTCCGTCTACATACAGTACAGCGCAGGCACAAGGTCGTCATGCAATAAGTGATATGCCGGCCAGACTCTTATACCTAAGTTTCCTTTTGATGCTTGATCCAAATAATGTATCACTAACAATGACATTACTGTGAAGTGAAGGAGAGATGATTAGGATGGTCACCTGTAACATATATGCAATGTTTCTGTGACATGGAAAAACAATGGAAGAAATGTTATGGAGTCACCTTCATTGTTGTCCTAGTTGATAGGATAACAGGAAGAGTAGCTTTGGGTGGAGTGTTATGAGATGAAAACAAAAAAGTTATGTACCCTCCAGGCTCCGTTCTCAGCAGTCTGGCTGTCGGTACAATGGTGCCACATGGTGCCACAGGGCACATCCACGCTCACTGTCCACTTAACCTCTTTCCAACACGTCCAGCGGGTGTGAACATGTTGAGTGGATGTCATTACCTATTCCCTGTGAATGTCACCTTGCGGGCCCGCCTTACAGTTTTACATACGCTGGTATTGAATAATACATTTCTAGTGCGCCAGCAAAAAAGACAACTCTTATTTCTTCTCCTTTTATAAGCTCATGGGTTACACAGGTTCTGTGGCTGATTAAACCAGGTGAAATGCAGACTTGAGGTCAGCCAGCCACAGAAACTGTATAATTCGTGAGTTTCCTGGTTTAATGGGATAGTATAGTTAGTATAGCACTCTCTCTCTCTATATATGCGTAGCTGAATCATTGTGTGGAGAAAGATCTCAAAGGGAGAAAATCTCTAAGGGATTCGTCTGGCACTTATACTGGACTACTTTTGTGATCAATTTGCTTGAACTATGAAGTAACCTCATATCTCATTGTTCTCTTACCAGGTATGTCTAGTGGAACAACAATGCCCAGCAAGCTGTACCGAGTCTGCTAATTATCACATAGGAATATCCTGAATGCTTAGCCATAGGTATGTCTAGTGGAACAACAATGCCCAGCAAGCTGTACCGAGTCTGCTAATTATCACATAGGAATATCCTGAATGCTTAGCCATAGGTATGTCTAGTGGAACAACAATGCCCAGCAAGCTGTACCGAGTCTGCTAATTATCACATAGGAATATCCTGAATGCTTAGCCATAGGTATGTCTAGTGGAACAACAATGCCCAGCAAGCTGTACCGAGTCTGCTAATTATCACATAGGAATATCCTGAATGCTTAGCCATAGGTATGTCTAGTCACTAGTGTATTAAATATTAGCAGATTTATTCAAGTTTTATTTGTAGTTATTTGGGGAATGTGTAATGGTTTCATCCCTACACATTATTTGTTTGTTTAAGTTTTATTGCCCCAAATGGGTGATGGGCTAGGGGAGGGTCCAATCAAATCAATGTGCTTACATACACATGTTTGGGCTTTATATTGGTGTGTAGTTTAGCTGATTTTAGCGTATCTGAATCATTGTGTGGAGAAAGATCTCAAAGGGAGAAAATCTCTAAGGGATTCGTCTGGCACTTATACTGGACTACTTTTGTGATCAATTTGCTTGAACTATGAAGTAACCTCATATCTCATTGTTCTCTTACCAGGTATGTCTAGTGGAACAACAATGCCCAGCAAGCTGTACCGAGTCTGCTAATTATCACATAGGAATATCCTGAATGCTTAGCCATAGGTATGTCTAGTCACTAGTGTATTAAATATTAGCAGATTTATTCAAGTTTTATTTGTAGTTATTTGGGGAATGTGTAATGGTTTCATCCCTACACATTATTTGTTTGTTTAAGTTTTATTGCCCCAAATGGGTGATGGGCTAGGGGAGGGTCCAATCAAATCAATGTGCTTACATACACATGTTTGGGCTTTATATTGGTGTGTAGTTTAGCTGATTTTAGCGTATCTGAATCATTGTGTGGAGAAAGATCTCAAAGGGAGAAAATCTCTAAGGGATTCGTCTGGCACTTATACTGGACTTTAACTGGATGGAAACTGCATGGAAACTCCAAACAAAAGCTAATCAACACAATCCACCAAACCTTGGACTGCAGCTACAAATGTATGTACACACCTATTATTCTCCAAACCTCACTTACCCGGACACTAAACATTCACTTTCTGCAAAAAACCTGCAATACAACTTTTACTCTGACCCTGCAAATACCTGGAAAACAAATGTTTAATTGAGAAGCATATTTGATGAAATAACACTGACTTGTGGTTTGCCAACACTGTGTAATTTTCCATCTAACATCAACAAATATTTGATTTACTGGTAATCTGTAGATATTAACATCATTTTAATTACTTGCAAATCGTATTTCTTTCTGCAAACTTCACTGCTCTCTCATACAGCCACCACTCCTCCCCCTATTCTCATTATACTACCAGTTTACACACCATCCACACTATGGCCAGGCTGGCAACCCCCCTTACTCATTGTCCTTCTATTCCTTTATTCTGTCCCCTGTTACCACCTCTATCCCTCTCTCACAGTCTCCTACATCTCATCCTCCCTCCTCTCCTCTGTCTGCCTCCCTACCCCTCTTCTGTTTCCCCATTGCAATTCACTTCTGCCCCTTCACACCACTTATACCCCACCGCTCAACCCTACTCTTTCCCTCCTCTGCCTGTCTCCTCACCTCTCCTCCACCAGTATCAAACTGCACTCCCTCCCCGTTTCACGCATGCAGTCTCCCTTCCTAGCCAAGGCCCCAGCACCATCATCACACCCTCTTTATCTTCTCCTTCCAAATTACTCCTACCTCAACACTACAGCAATCCTGATAATCTCATTCACATCTCTCCCACAAACTCATACCCCCTATCTTGTGCACTCTGGAATGCCCGATCTATTTGCAACAAACTGACCCCCACTCATGACCTTTTCATTTCCAACTCCCTGCACCTCCTGGCCATTACAGAAACCTGGATTACTCCTCATGACACCACTTCTCCTGCTGCTCTCTCTGCTGGGGGCCTCACATTCTCACACACACCCCGACCCGGGGGTCGCCATGGGGGTGGTGTTGGGATCCTTTTACCCTCAAGCTACACATACCAACTTATACCTCCAGAACCTTCTCTTACATTCTCTACATTTGAGGTCCATGCATTACGCCTCTACCAACCTACTAATCTTCGAGTTGCTGTAATTTACCGTCCACCTGGCACTTCCTCCAAATTCCTTGACAACTTTGCTTCCTGGCTACCTCACTTCCTCTCTTCTGACATTCCCTCCATTATTCTAGGTGATTTCAACATCCCTATCGATAACCCCACAAAATCACCTGCCTCTAAGCTCCTTAACCTCACCTCTTCACTTGGTCTCTCCCAGTGGACCACCTCACCCTCCCATGTGAACGGGAGCTCACTGGATCTGGTTTTCACTCACCGCTGTGATATTTCTGATTTCTCCAATTCCCCTTTTCCCCTCTCTGACCACCATTTGCTCTCTTTCAACTTATCTATCTCTGCTTCCCCATCTCTCCCTCCTAAGGCTACCATCACGAAGCGTAACATTGAGGCTATTGACACCTCATCCCTGTCCTCCCTGTTTGACTCCCTTCTCTCTCCTCTTCTCTCTCTCACATGCCTTGAACAAGCCACATCCCTATACAATGCATCTCTTACTTCTGCCCTTGACTCTGTTGCTCCGCCAACCACTATTCACCCTCGCAGATCAACACCTCAACCCTGGCACACCAAATGCACCAGATACCTACAAAAATGCTCACGTACTGCCGAGCGACAGTGGAGGAAATCACGCTCTAAAGCAGACTTCCTCCATTTCAAATTCATGCTCTCATCCTTCAGTACTGCCCTTTCCCTTGCTAAACAATCATACTTCAAAATCCTCATTTCTACACAGTCTTCCAACCCCCGGCGCCTCTTTGCCACTGTTAACTCCCTCCTCTGCCCACCACCACCTCCTCTCCCTTCCTCATTGTCTGCTCTTGACTTTGCCACTTATTTCACATCCAAGATTGACTCCATACGTCAGGATATCGCTTCCCACCAGACCAGCATCCAGCCACCACCCATCCCTTGCCACCCCTCCCCTTCCCTCTTACCAACTCTGACATCTTTCTCCCATGTATCTGGCGAGGAAGTCATGGCCCTCATCCGTTCCTCCCCCCCCACAACCTCCCCGCTCGACCCTATCCCCTCCCACCTCCTCCGTTACCTCTCCCCTTCTGCCTGTTCCCATCTTGCCCACCTTCTCAATCTCTCCCTTTCATCAGGCACTGTCCCCTCTGCCTTCAAGCATGCTCTTGTCTCCCCTATTCTTAAAAAACCTACCCTTGATCCTAACACTCTCTCCAACTATCGACCCATCTCTCTCCTCCCCTTTGCCTCCAAACTTCTTGAGCGTATTGTCTATAATCGCCTCACTGCCTTTCTTTCCTCTCACTCACTGCTTGACCCATTCCAGTCTGGTTTCCGTTCTCTCCACTCCACTGAAACTGCCCTCACAAAAGTCTGCAATGACCTCCATGCAGCCAAATCTAAGGGCCACTACTCTCTGCTTATTCTTCTTGACCTCTCTGCTGCTTTTGACACTGTGGACCATCCTCTCCTTCTGCAAATCCTTCACTCTCTTGGTCTGCGTGATACTGCCCTCTCCTGGCTGTCCTCCTACCTCTCTGATCGTTCCTTCTCTGTCTCCTCTCATGATGCTACCTCCCCCCCACTTCCACTAACTGTTGGTGTCCCCCAAGGCTCTGTTCTTGGTCCTCTCCTTTTCTCTCTCTATACGTCCTCTTTAGGTGAACTCATTAGTTCTTTTAACTTCCAATATCACCTCTATGCTGATGACACTCAAATCTACCTCTCCTCCCCTGATCTCTCCACGGCTCTCCTCACTCGTACCTCAAACTGTCTTTCTGCTATCTCTTCCTGGATGTCTCAGCGCTTTCTTAAACTCAACATGTCTAAGACTGAGCTGATCATCTTCCCACCCTCCCGCACAGCCTCACCTCCCACAATCTCATTATCCATTGATGGCACAACTATCTCCCCTAGCCCCCAAGTACGCTGTCTTGGCGTAATCCTTGACTCCTCCCTCTCATTCAAACCACACATTCAGCACCTCTCACAAACCTGTCATTTTCATCTCAAAAACATTTCTAGAATCAGACCTTTTCTCACACAGGATGCCACTAAGATCATTATTCACTCACTGATTATTTCCAGACTGGACTACTGTAATCTCCTCTTAACTGGCCTCCCTGACAATCACCTCTCTCCACTCCAATCTATCCTCAATGCTGCTGCCCGGCTCATCTTCCTCACCAAACGCACTACGTCTACCTCCCCCCTCCTACAGGCCCTCCACTGGCTTCCCTTCCCTTTCAGAATCCAATTCAAACTTCTCACACTCACTTACAAAGCACTCACCCACTCCTCTCCCATCTACATCTCTGATCTTATCTCCCTTTACTCTCCCACTCCTCCTCTTCGCTCTGCTAATGCACGCCGTCTCTCCTGTCTTCTGATTACTTCCTCCCACTCCTATCTCCAAGATTTTTCACGTGCTGCTCCATTTCTCTGGAATTCTTTACCTCTCCCCCTCAGACTCTCCACCTCTCTACAAAACTTCAAATGGGCTCTTAAGACCCATTTCTTTACCAAACGTAGCCAAATCTCAACATAACCCTCTGTTCCACGCTCTCTATGTACCCCATCTGTGTCATCCCTGTCTGTCTACCCCTCCCCTTAGAATGTAAGCTCTCACGAGTAGGGCCCTCTTCCCTCATGTGCTTATACTTTTCTTACTTTAATAATCCTCAACCGCCCAGATCCCACAGTTTTTTGACCACCTGGAATTTATCTCTATGTTTACTGGTGTAGTTATGCTTAGCTGCCCTGTACTTGTCCTATATTGTATTCAACTGTAAGTCACTGTTTTCCTATTTTTTATGTGCATTTGTACTCTGTAATTGGGCGCTGCGGAACCCTTGTGGCGCCATATAAATAAAGGATAATAATAATTATATATATATATATATATATATATATATATACACACACACACACACACACACACACACACACACACACACACACACACACACACACACACACACACACACACACACTGGAAAATGATTAATTCAGCCTCTTAGATTAAGAGCTTTATTTCCTTATAAAATATAAGCGGTGATTTAGTCTAGAAATTCCTGTCACTTATGTTTTCCCTATACCTATATATTGAGGCACTCTGTACAGCATTGTCTTATACTTCATTTTCTACACTAGTCTCCTTTTTTTAAACTAGAAACTCATGTATATCCAGTTGTAATTGATGTAGAAAATATATATGTAAGATACCGTATATACTCGAGTATAAGATGACTTTTTTCAGCACTTTTTTTTTGTGCTGAAAAATCCCCCTCGGCTTATACTTGAGTCAGTGTGAAGGAGAGACACGGAGGGCACAGCATGTGCCTCTCCTGTGTCCCTCTTGCGTCTCCGGCGGCAGCGGCAGGTCTATTAAATGAAGTACCTGTTCGTGAGCTCTGATTGGCTCAAGAACCGGCACTTCATTTAACAGACCCGCCATGGCCGCCAGAGATGCAGGAGGGACACAGGAGAGGTGCGCGCTGTGCCCTCCATGTCCCTCCTTCACAAGACAGCGCGGGTGCGGCAGTGGGTAAGTGGTACTGGGGGATCATATTTGGCAGTTGGGGGACATATGTGGCACTGAGGGGGAATATCTGGCAGTATGAGGGCATATGTGGCACTGTGGGGGCATATGTGGCACTGTGGGGGCATATGTGGCACTGTGGGGGCATATGTGGCACTGTGGGGGCATATGTGGCACTGTGGGGGCATATGTGGCACTGTGGGGGAATATCTGGCACTGTGAGTGCGTATCTGGCACTGTGAGTGCGTATCTGGCACTGTGGGTGCACATCTGGCACTGTGGGGGCGCATCTGGCACTGTGGGGGCGCATCTGGCACTGTTGGGGCATATCTGGCACTATGAGGGCATATCTGGCACTGTGGGGGCATATCTGGCAGTATGAGGGCTGTTTACGGCTAGAGCTGCATTTCCCACCCTAGGCTTATACTCGAGTATATACGGTAGCTATAACTCTTTAGCTTTGCTGCTGGATACTGTGACATCACACCTAGCCTGTGACATCACTAGCCCGTGAGATCACAATGCTTCTTCCTGTAACATTCTATCTACAGCTGCTGATGTTCCAGTTTCCATGCAGGAAGACAGGTAGGAGGAGGTGAGTACTACATAGCAGGGTATGATGGAGGGGGGTAAGGAAGACAGAGTGCAGTATAGTCAGCTGAAAGGCAAGACAAGATAGACAGAACAGGGAATACAGGTACAAGGACATATAAATAGGAGAAGCGCAGGAAGGAACAACATATTTAGGAATAAAAATGTAGCGTTACAGGAATAAAGCTGGCAGTATGGAGGATAAGCACACATACAGGGGATGCAGATAACCTGGGTCTCTATGAGGCAGGATCGTGGCTATGGGATGAAAAAGTTAATAAAATAGATAAATGGGATATTGATAACTTTGAAAGTATCTTGTTTGGTGTAAGGAAAATTGGGAAACTGGTTGACTCATGGACATTTTATTGTACTTAACCTAGTACTATGCTTAATGATAGTCTTTTGTGTTTTTTAGATCATCTGACAAAGAGATTTGCAGAGTGTCGGGTGACCGGCAAAGAGATCTGCAAAGTGTCAGTTGAAGACGACGGGAGGGGTCGCAGAGGTAGCAACGACTGGAGTATAACATGCAGGAGGTAAGTTACCATACTCTCTCTGCACATGTTACATCTGCCCCACCTCCAGTGCACATGGTTTTGTCCATTAGAGAACAAATTTGCTGCTGCGATCAGGTCTGAATTAGGCCCAGTGTATGATACTAACATGGTCCTAGCACTAGGGAAGATAAAACCTGGAGCAGTTAACGTGAGTCTCTATGAGAAAGGATCTTGGGTATTGGATAAAAAGTCAATAAAATAGATAAATTGCAAATGAATAAAAATGAAAGTACGTAACAAAATGTAGTAGTATTATACACATAGTATGTCTGACCAGGAAATTCTGGTTATTTAGATCATCATTTGGCAAAGTTCTGGCAAAGAGATTTGCAGAGTGTCGGGTGACCGGCAAAGAGATCTGCAAAGTGTCAGTTGAAGACGACGGGAGGGGTCGCAGAGGAATTAGTGACTGGAGAATAGCATGCAGGAGGTAAGTTACCATACTTGTGTAATTGTGTGTGTGTGGTGGGGGGTATTGAGAGCACAGTACAAAACATAGGGTCTATGGTGGGGGAGAGCAGACAATACAAAACATACAGAAGGGGACAACTTAGTATAGCACATACAGATGGTGTGGGGGCACAATACAAAAACATAGGAATTGTGGTGTACTCTATAAGACATATAGAGGAAGGACATACACTTTTGGGGGTTGCGAGATGTAGAACATACTGTAATACTGTAAAACAGGAAGGGTGGGGAGAGCATGACACAGAAAATACAGATCGGGGGAAGAACAATACAGATCGGGGGAGATAGTGAAATGGCTGAAATTTACAGTATATCAATGAACTGGGGGCAGGTGTACAAAGCCTGGGAGAGTGATAAAGTGGAGAGAGATAAACTAAGTCAATTAGCTCCTAGTTGTCATTTTTTAAACACAGCCTGTAACATGGCAGTTAGGAGCTGATTGGCTGGTACTTTACCTCTCTCCACTTTATCACTCTGCAGGGCTTAATACATCTCCCCCATAGAATAACCAAATGATGAAATGGTACAGAATGGTATAAATGATGTGAATTGGAGCTGTAACAAGTGACTGTTTCCCTATCTTTACATATAATAAGGTGACATAGGGGGTCATTCCGAGATGATCATAGCTGTGCGTAGTAGGCGTGGCCGCACGGTCCAGCCACACCTGCATTGGCTGGACCACGCCCACAAAATGGTGGCCAGATGCCGCCGTTCCGCCCCCCACCACCCAACGACCGCCGCTGCTTTTCAATTAGGCAGAGGCGATCACAGTTCAGCTATGGCCTTCGGCCGTCTGGCATGTGCTGGCGCATGCGCAGTGGGTACCCGTTTGATTGGCTGCAATAAAAAGCAGCGAGTGAATGGGTCAGAATGACCCTCTAGTCCTTTCCCTAGAGTCCTTCTCCTTACTGCTCAGGAGACCTGATTCAGGTGCGGACGCAGAGCTGCTGTTGCACCAAGTGGCTCAATGTTTTTTCACTGTGCATGCGTGTAAGCTGCACTGCGCACAAAATGAAATCAAGCTCACATAGAGGATTCCATCGCAAAGTGATTGACAGGAAGTCAGTGTTTGAGGTGGTAAAGGGGTGGCTAACTGTATACAGGCATGTCAGGTCCGTTCAAAAACCGTTCCATGTGCGTGCATAAATTACCCATTGCGACCTGTGTTGCTGCTGGAGAGCACCCTGTGTCTAGGAGACTTGCTCAGCCTACGACTGCTCAGACTCACTATGCAATTGTGAATGGCAAGATTGCAGCAGCGATCGCTTCAACAACCACAACTGAATCAGGCCCACAATTACACCATTATATTTTACTATTTTATCACATTTATTAACTAAGGGATCAGTTTAATTAGGTGCGAGTTTGTCTTACAACAGCCGCACTTTCCAGTAGCCCCATAAGTTGAATCTGGCCACGAAGGGTGTGAGTTTGGATGCTGTTGAAACGTTGCAGCAATGGTAACTTGTACCTAATTGGATTGACCCCTAAATGTTAGCAATTTATAGCTTTTATTATTTACTGGTCAAATTTCTTTTCTGAAGGTTCCCACTAATTACTTTAAGAGAGAACTTATCCCCCCGATGTGTGTATTGTATAAAAACAATGGGCCCTTTGGGATAATTGTCCTTATTTTAGGTATTTTCCATGTCCTCAGTAGTTAGAGTAACATATTTACATAGAGAGATTTTCTCTCTACACAACCACACCACTGTTTGCAGTTTGTCTCTCTGCTTGATCATCCACTAACAATGATTTTTTTATCTCTTCCTCTTCGTCTACACGCAGTGGGTGATCCCTGAATAGCTGCCCTGGAAGGAGAGCTGCGGACACATGCTCCAAATGTTGGGACACATGCTCCAAATGTTGGGACATATGCATTACCTATTAGAAGATGCGGTAAAGATGCCGGCTGTCGGGTTTACGGCAGTCAGAATACTGACCCTGGGATCCCGACACTCTTCAGAATCCCGACGTTGGAACACCAAATGGGCAAGGATACCGACGCCCGTATCCCCACGATCATAGGTTTAGGGCTGGGCAAGGGGGGTTAGGTTTAGGCATCAGGCACGGGGGGAGGGGGGTTAGGCTGCGGGGAGGGAGGGTTAGGTTTACGCATCAGGCGGGGGGGTTAGGTTTAGGCATCAGGCGGGAGTTAGGGTTAGGCTGCAGGTGGGGAGAGGTTAGCGTTAGGTTGCAGATAGGGTGGGTTAGGCACCCCCGGTGGAGGTTAGGCTGCGTGGGAGGGAGGGTTAGGTTTAGGCATCAGGGCATGAGGGTTAGGTTTAGACGTTAGGCGGGGGGTTAAGTATAGGCTGTGGGTGGGGGAGTTTTGGGTTAGGCACCCCCGGGGGTGGTTAGGTTGCAGGGGAGGGAGCGTTAGGTTTAGGCGGGGGGATCAGGTTTAGGCATCGTGCGGGGGGGTTCAGTTTAGGCTGTGGGTGGGGGAGATTAGAGTTAGGCACCCCAGGGGGTGGTTAGGCTGTGGGGGAGGGAGGGTTAGGTTTAGGTGGGGGGATTAGGTTCAGGCATCAGGCGGGGGAGTTAAGTATAGGCTGTGGGTGGGGGGAGGTTAGGGTTAGGCTGCGGGTATGGTGGGTTAGGGTTAGACACCCCTGGAGATGGTTAGGCTGCGGGGGAGGGAGGGTTAGGTTTAGGCATCAGGCGGGGGTTAGGTTTAGGCATCAGGCACTGGGTTAGGTTTAGGCTGCGTGTGGGGGGAGGTTTACGTTAGGTTGCTGGTAGGGTGCGATTGGGTTAGGCACCCCCAGGAGTGGTTAGGCTGCGAGGGAGGGTTAGGTTTACGTAGCAGGGACGGAGGGGGGTGGTTAGGCTGCAAGAGAAGGAGGGTTAGGTTTAGGCAGCAGGGACTGAGGTTAGGATTAGGCACCTCCGCAGGAGGGTTAGGCACAAAGGGGTAGGTTGGGGTTAGACTGCGGACAGGCGGGGTTAGGAAGTGGGGAAAGGGAGAGGGTTAGGCATCAGGCAGAGGGGTTAGGCTTAGGCTGTAGGTGGGGGGAGGATAGGGTTAGGCTGCAGGTAGGGTGGGTTAGGTTTAGGCGTTAGGTAGGGAGATTAGGTTTAGGCATCAAGTGGGGGGATAGGTTTATGCTGTGGGTGGGGGGAGGTTATGGTTAGGCAGCAGGTAGGGTTGGTTAAGGTTAGACATCCCCGGGGGTGGTTAGGTTGCGGGGAAGGGAGGGTTAGTTTTAGGCATCAGGCGGGTGGTTAGGATTAGGCTGCAGGTGGGTGGAGGATAGGGTTAGGCTGCGGGTGGGGGGAAGTTAGGGTTAGGCTGTGGGTAGGGTGGGTTAGGCACCCCCGGGAGTGGTTAGGTTGCAGGGAAGGGAGGGTTAGGTTTAGGCAGCAGGGATGGAGGTTAGGATTAGGCACCTCCGCAGGAGGGTTAGGCACAAATGGGGAGGTTAGACTGCGGACAGGCAGGGTTAGGGGGGTGGGAAGAGGGGAGAACACCCCTTACCCCTGTCAGTCTTTTCTGTACTGAAATCATCGGTATGACAACCACTGGGATACCATGCGCTGGGATAGCATACTGACCCCTCTTTTAGCACACCTCTTAATGCCCAGAGGGAAGGGCGATCCTGAGGCCATGGTTCCCCAGAGGTTTCCCCCCAAGGGGGTTTTCCTCTCCTGAGTGCTGAAGGATGACTCTTCATGAGTCCAGAGGTGTAGCTTTTATGCCACAATGAGTACCAATCTCATGCCCGTCCCTGCAATGTATAAGAAGTAAAATAATTGCTAATGCGATCACTTTACTTCTGGGTTTAGACCCCGGCTGCTCTAGTTCACATGTGCAATCGTCAGACTGCGTATGTGAGAGCAGACAGTAATGCAGAGGGATCCCAAGGATCCTTCTCCTGGGAATTATTGCATAATATAGCACACAGGCTACAAAAGCCATTTAGAAATGGCATTAGCTGCCGGGCCAAGCTCAGAAATGCTTTGCATTCTGGAGCTTGGTGAGTTTCACAGTTTACCATCTGCCGTAGAAACTTTTGGTGGCTGCTTTTGTGTTCAAAATAGGAGGAACGCAATAGATATCTCAAATATCCATTGCAGTCCCCAATACATACATTCAGGGGCTGGTTAATATTTGTGGGCAGCCCCCAAAACCGACTGTTTTTGGAGATGTCTTGCAAATATTATTTATTAAATATTCCACTTAATAAACTTTTTATATTTTAACATAAACTAGAAAATGTTTTATGTATTCATTGACTGAGTCTCCCATCTTTACTGAATGCTAATTTCACAGGATCCGCAAATTATTACTGATATAACTGTTAAGGGGGGTACTCACGGGAGAGATGTGTGCTGAGCGATCTTAACACAGACCGCTCAGCACACATCTCTCACCCCGCTCAGCACAGCGCGATGTGCTGAGCGAGGGGGAAAGCCGACGGGGGGCCGCTCACTTCACACAACGGTGAAGTGAGCGACCCGCTAGATTGAGCCTGCATGCAGGCTCAATCTAGCACCGGCGATAGCGATGCGCGGGGCCGCGCATCGCTATCGTTGGAGGGCATACACACGGCAGATCCGTGCTTAAAATCTAAGCAATATAGCAAGATTGCTTAGATTTTAAGCACGGATCTCTCCGTGTGTACCCCCATTTACTCTACTGTCCTGCTGGTGCTCCTGGCCTGCTGTATAGCTGCCAGACATATATTTTATATACAGCACTCTTGGGGAGATGTATCAAGCCTTGGAGAGAGATAAAGTGCAGATGTCCAAACCACCAAATCATTTTCTGTCACTTATCTAGCACAGTACATGAAATGATACCTGTAGTTAGAAGCTTCATTTTATTTTGCCAAATACTCAACTTTGTCTCTCTTCACTGCTTGATACATCTCCCGGAAAATATCATGTCTTCCTTTCACTTAATTAACAAGTTAAATTAATTGTCTTGGAAACAGGGTAAGAAATTCACAGTATAAGATCATGTTCTAAAGGCTTGTCAATACCTCCTGGTACATTTACATTTATTTATTATTCACATTTCTTCCATGCCAGACAGGGGCGGATTGGGAACGTAAAGTGGCCCTGGAAATATATGAAAGTGGCCTCATGTAGGTTGGAGTAAGTCAGCTATAAGCGGGGCCCAAAACAAATTGGGCTTAAGCAAATTGTTGGTATTGCCCACAGTGGTAGTAAGCAAGGCTAATGCAGCATGGTAGGCAATCACAGCACCAGCAGTAGGATCGTGTCACAGGAGGTGAAGATCACACCGGTGGGTGAGGCATTGCACTGGTAGGCAGTCACAGTTCCTGTGGTAGCTACACCCTGCATATAACACATGTAATTGTGAAAGGGAAGGTGGCCCCTCTCAGCTCTGCATAGCGGCTGCACTCTCTGCACTTATGGTAAATACGTCCTTTTATATAACACATGTAACTATGACAGGGAAGGTGGCCCCTCTCAGCACTGGGCCCCATAGCAGCTGCACTCCCTGCACTTATGGTAGCTACACCCTGTATATAACACATGTAACTATGACAGGGAAGGTGGCCCCTCTCAGCTCTGGGCCCCATAACAGCTGCACTCCCAGCACCTATGGTAGCTACTCCCTTGATGAGCCCCGCATGTGGCTCTGTTGCACTCGTACCCCCACCGGCAATCTGGCGACCAGGATCCCGGCATCAAGATGCTGACCGCTGTGATCCCATCCGTCAATTACACAATCCCAATGCATGATAGAGCATATGGTACTTGCCTATTCTCCCGCAATGTCTTGGAGACTCCAGGGTAGCAGGCACCAAGGTGTAGACATATCTTCAGTAATGCCTCAGCTCCACACGCTGATGCCCACTTCCCATGTGACGTGACCAGTCCAGGTGAGCTGATGACGCTATTCCTGCTGAATCCCATCATCATGGCCCCTTCCCCCGCTTTACAATGATGTAATCGTGGCTTTATATACTGTGCCTTCATGATGCGATTCTGCTGTCATGCCCCTGCACTGCCCACATGGTTGCGCCATACCCCTCCCAACTGGCAGCAAAGAACTTGGTAAGTGTGTGATATCTGGACCCTGTAGCTCACCAGCAAAAAAGTATCTATTTTTTAACCATTTCATCACCCCCACATCCACAGCATACAATGGGGTCTATGTACTAAGCCTTGGAGAGAGATAAAGTGGATGGAGATAAAGTACCAGTCAATCAGCTTCTGTCATTTTTCAAACCCAGCCTATAATATGACAGTTAGCAGTTGATTGGCTGCCACTTATCTCCGTCCACTTTATCTCTCTCCAAGGCTTAGTAAATAGACTCCTGTATTTGTAAGGAGCCCCAGTCCTTTAGCCTACCAAACACCCACCACCACCACCACCACCAATTTTGCAACTAAACACTGTAAAGCATGAGAGGACATGGGCTGTTATCCGATGTCTCCACTGTACAGCTGGCCACATGCAGGCCCATCCCGCCTCTGGAGCTGTGGCCCAGGATTATTCATCAATTTGACCTCACACTTTAATGGCCAAACCTGACATGGACCAGTAAAACAGCCCCATGGGGTTTCTGGAGGATCTATGGGGATAATTCAGACCTGATCGCTCGCTAGCTGTTTTTTGCAGTCCTGCATTCACATAGGCCCTCATTCCGAGTTGTTCGCTCGCTAGCCGCTTTTCGCAGCAGTGCACACGCTAAGCTGCCGCCCTCTGGGAGTGAATCTTAGCTTAGCAGAATTGCGAACGAAGTATTCGCAATATTGTGAAAAGATTTTTCTTTGCAGTTTCTGAGTAGCTCGAGACTTACTCTTCCAGTGCGATCAGTTCAGTGTAGTGATGTGCACCGGACATTTTTCGGGTTTTGTGTTTTGGTTTTGGATTCGGACTAGAGATGAGCGGGTTCGGTTTCTTTGAATCCGAACCCGCACGAACTTCACTTTTTTTTTCACGGGTCCGAGCGACTCGGATCTTCCCGCCTTGCTCGGTTAACCCGAGCGCGCCCGAACGTCATCATGACGCTGTCGGATTCTCGCGAGACTCGGATTCTATATAAGGAGCCGCGCGTCGCCGCCATTTTCACACGTGCATTGAGATTGATAGGGAGAGGACGTGGCTGGCGTCCTCTCCATTTAGATTAGATTTAGAAGAGAGAGAGAGAGAGAGAGATTGCTGTGATACTGTAGATTAGAAGAGAGTGCAGAGTGCAGACAGAGTTTAGTGACTGACGACCACAGTGACCAGTGACCACCAGAGACAGTGCAGTTGTTTGTTTTATTTAATATATCCGTTCTCTGCCTGAAAAAAACGATACACAGTCACACAGTGACTCAGTCTGTGTGCACTGCTCAGCCCAGTGTGCTGCACATCAATGTATTGTATATAAAGCTTATAATTGTGGGGGAGACTGGGGAGCACTGCAGGTTGTTATAGCAGGAGCCAGGAGTACATGATAAATAATATTATATTAAAATTAAACAGTGCACACTTTTGCTGCAGGAGTGCCACTGCCAGTGTGACTAGTGGTGACCAGTGCCTGACCACCAGTATATTAGTAGTATTGTATACTATCTCTTTATCAACCAGTCTATATTAGCAGCAGACACAGTACAGTGCGGTAGTTCACGGCTGTGGCTACCTCTGTGTCGGCACTCGGCAGGCAGTCCGTCCATCCATAATTGCATTATATACCACCTAACCGTGGTTTTTTTTTTCTTTCTTTATACCGTCGTCATAGTCATACTAGTTGTTACGAGTATACTACTATCTCTTTATCAACCAGTGTACAGTGCGGTAGTTCACGGCTGTGGCTACCTCTGTGTCGGAACTCGGCAGGCAGTCCGTCCATCCATAATTGTATTATAATATATACCACCTAACCGTGGTTTTTTTTTCGTTCTTTATACCGTCGTCATACTAGTTGTTACGAGTATACTACTATCTCTTTATCAACCAGTGTACAGTGCGGTAGTTCACGGCTGTGGCTACCTCTGTGTCGGCACTCGGCAGGCAGTCCGTCCAACCATAATTGTATTATATACCACCTAACCGTGGTTTTTTTTTCATTCTTTATACCGTCGTCATACTAGTTGTTACGAGTATACTACTATCTCTTTATCAACCAGTGTACAGTGCGGTAGTTCACGGCTGTGGCTACCTCTGTGTCGGCACTCGGCAGCCCGTCCATAATTGTATATACCAGTGACCTAACCGTGTTTTTTTTTTCTTTCTTTATACATACATACTAGTTACGAGTATACTATCTCTTTATCAACCAGTCTATATATTAGCAGCAGACACAGTACAGTGCGGTAGTTCACGGCTGTGGCTACCTCTGTGTCGGCACTCGGCAGCCCGTCCATAATTGTATACTAGTATCCAATCCATCCATCTGCATTGTTTACCTGAGGTGCCTTTTAGTTGTGCCTATTAAAATATGGAGAACAAAAATGTTGAGGTTCCAAAATTAGGGAAAGATCAAGATCCACTTCCACCTCGTGCTGAAGCTGCTGCCACTAGTCATGGCCGAGACGATGAAATGCCAGCAACGTCGTCTGCCAAGGCCGATGCCCAATGGCATAGTACAGAGCATGTCAAAACCAAAACACCAAATATCAGTAAAAAAAGGACTCCAAAACCTAAAATAAAATTGTCGGAGGAGAAGCGTAAACTTGCCAATATGCCATTTACCACACGGAGTGGCAAGGAACGGCTGAGGCCCTGGCCTATGTTCATGGCTAGTGGTTCAGCTTCACATGAGGATGGAAGCACTCAGCCTCGCTAGAAAACTGAAAAGACTCAAGCTGGCAAAAGCACCGCAAAGAACTGTGCGTTCTTTGAAATCCCAAATCCACAAGGAGAGTCCAATTGTGTCGGTTGCGATGCCTGACCTTCCCAACACTGGACGTGAAGAGCATGCGCCTTCCACCATTTGCACGCCCCCTGCAAGTGCTGGAAGGAGCACCCGCAGTCCAGTTCCTGATAGTCAGATTGAAGATGTCAGTGTTGAAGTACACCAGGATGAGGAGGATATGGGTGTTGCTGGCGCTGGGGAGGAAATTGACCAGGAGGATTCTGATGGTGAGGTGGTTTGTTTAAGTCAGGCACCCGGGGAGACACCTGTTGTCCGTGGGAGGAATATGGCCGTTGACATGCCAGGTGAAAATACCAAAAAAATCAGCTCTTCGGTGTGGAGGTATTTCACCAGAAATGCGGACAACAGGTGTCAAGCCGTGTGTTCCCTTTGTCAAGCTGTAATAAGTAGGGGTAAGGACGTTAACCACCTCGGAACATCCTCCCTTATACGTCACCTGCAGCGCATTCATAATAAGTCAGTGACAAGTTCAAAAACTTTGGGTGACAGCGGAAGCAGTCCACTGACCAGTAAATCCCTTCCTCTTGTAACCAAGCTCACGCAAACCACCCCACCAACTCCCTCAGTGTCAATTTCCTCCTTCCCCAGGAATGCCAATAGTCCTGCAGGCCATGTCACTGGCAAGTCTGACGAGTCCTCTCCTGCCTGGGATTCCTCCGATGCATCCTTGCGTGTAACGCCTACTGCTGCTGGCGCTGCTGTTGTTGCCGCTGGGAGTCGATGGTCATCCCAGAGGGGAAGTCGTAAGCCCACTTGTACTACTTCCAATAAGCAATTGACTGTTCAACAGTCCTTTGCGAGGAAGATGAAATATCACAGCAGTCATCCTACTGCAAAGCGGATAACTGAGTCCTTGACAACTATGTTGGTGTTAGACGTGCGTCCGGTATCCGCCGTTAGTTCACAGGGAACTAGACAATTTATTGAGGCAGTGTGCCCCCGTTACCAAATACCATCTAGGTTCCACTTCTCTAGGCAGGCGATACCGAGAATGTACACGGACGTCAGAAAAAGACTCACCAGTCTCCTAAAAAATGCAGTTGTACCCAATGTCCACTTAACCACGGACATGTGGACAAGTGGAGCAGGGCAGGGTCAGGACTATATGACTGTGACAGCCCACTGGGTAGATGTATGGACTCCCGCCGCAAGAACAGCAGCGGCGGCACCAGTAGCAGCATCTCGCAAACGCCAACTCTTTCCTAGGCAGGCTACGCTTTGTATCACCGCTTTCCAGAATACGCACACAGCTGAAAACCTCTTACGGCAACTGAGGAAGATCATCGCGGAATGGCTTACCCCAATTGGACTCTCCTGTGGATTTGTGGCATCGGACAACGCCAGCAATATTGTGTGTGCATTAAATATGGGCAAATTCCAGCACGTCCCATGTTTTGCACATACCTTGAATTTGGTGGTGCAGAATTTTTTAAAAAACGACAGGGGCGTGCAAGAGATGCTGTCGGTGGCCAGAAAAATTGCGGGACACTTTCGGCGTACAGGCACCACGTACAGAAGACTGGAGCACCACCAAAAACTACTGAACCTGCCCTGCCATCATCTGAAGCAAGAAGTGGTAACGAGGTGGAATTCAACCCTCTATATGCTTCAGAGGTTGGAGGAGCAGCAAAAGGCCATTCAAGCCTATACAATTGAGCACGATATAGGAGATGGAATGCACCTGTCTCAAGTGCAGTGGAGAATGATTTCAACGTTGTGCAAGGTTCTGATGCCCTTTGAACTTGCCACACGTGAAGTCAGTTCAGACACTGCCAGCCTGAGTCAGGTCATTCCCCTCATCAGGCTTTTGCAGAAGAAGCTGGAGGCATTGAAGAAGGAGCTAAAAGGGAGCGATTCCGCTAGGCATGTGGGACTTGTGGATGCAGCCCTTAATTCGCTTAACAAGGATTCACGGGTGGTCAATCTGATGAAATCAGAGCACTACATTTTGGCCACCGTGCTCGATCCTAGATTTAAAGCCTACCTTGGATCTCTCTTTCCGGCAGACACAGGTCTGCTGGGGTTGAAAGACCTGCTCGTGACAAAATTGTCAAGTCAAGCGGAACGCGACCTGTCAACATCTCCTCCTTCACATTCTCCCGCAACTGGGGGTGCGAGGAAAAGGCTCAGAATTCCGAGCCCACCCGCTGGCGGTGATGCAGGGCAGTCTGGAGCGACTGCTGATGCTGACATCTGGTCCGGACTGAAGGACCTGACAACGATTACGGACATGTCGTCTACTGTCACTGCATATGATTCTCTCAACATTGATAGAATGGTGGAGGATTATATGAGTGACCGCATCCAAGTAGGCACGTCACACAGTCCGTACTTATACTGGCAGGAAAAAGAGGCAATTTGGAGGCCCTTGCACAAACTGGCTTTATTCTACCTAAGTTGCCCTCCCACAAGTGTGTACTCCGAAAGAGTGTTTAGTGCCGCCGCTCACCTTGTCAGCAATCGGCGTACGAGGTTACATCCAGAAAATGTGGAGAAGATGATGTTCATTAAAATGAATTATAATCAATTCCTCCGCGGAGACATTGACCAGCAGCAATTGCCTCCACAAAGTACACAGGGAGCTGAGATGGTGGATTCCAGTGGGGACGAATTGATAATCTGTGAGGAGGGGGATGTACACGGTGATATATCGGAGGGTGAAGATGAGGTGGACATCTTGCCTCTGTAGAGCCAGTTTGTGCAAGGAGAGATTAATTGCTTCTTTTTTGGGGGGGGTCCAAACCAACCCGTCATATCAGTCACAGTCGTGTGGCAGACCCTGTCACTGAAATGATGGGTTGGTTAAAGTGTGCATGTCCTGTTTTGTTTATACAACATAAGGGTGGGTGGGAGGGCCCAAGGATAATTCCATCTTGCACCTCCTTTTTTCTTTTCTTTTTCTTTGCATCATGTGCTGATTGGGGAGGGTTTTTTGGAAGGGACATCCTGCGTGACACTGCAGTGCCACTCCTAAATGGGCCCGGTGTTTGTGTCGGCCACTAGGGTCGCTAATCTTACTCACACAGTCAGCTACCTCATTGCGCCTCTTTTTTTCTTTGCGTCATGTGCTGTTTGGGGAGGGTTTTTTGGAAGGGACATCCTGCGTGACACTGCAGTGCCACTCCTAGATGGGCCCGGTGTTTGTGTCGGCCACTAGGGTCGCTAATCTTACTCACACAGTCAGCTACCTCATTGCGCCTCTTTTTTTCTTTTCGTCATGTGCTGTTTGGGGAGGGTTTTTTGGAAGGGCCATCCTGCGTGACACTGCAGTGCCACTCCTAGATGGGCCCGGTGTTTGTGTCGGCCACTAGGGTCGCTAATCTTACTCACACAGTCAGCTACCTCATTGCGCCTCTTTTTTTCTTTGCGTCATGTGCTGTTTGGGGAGGGTTTTTTGGAAGGGCCATCCTGCGTGACACTGCAGTGCCACTCCTAGATGGGCCCGGTGTTTGTGTCGGCCACTAGGGTCGCTAATCTTACTCACACAGCTACCTCATTGCGCCTCTTTTTTTCTTTGCGTCATGTGCTGTTTGGGGAGGGTTTTTTGGAAGGGACATCCTGCGTGACACTGCAGTGCCACTCCTAGATGGGCCCGGTGTTTGTGTCGGCCACTAGGGTCGCTTATCTTACTCACACAGCGACCTCGGTGCAAATTTTAGGACTAAAAATAATATTGTGAGGTGTGAGGTATTCAGAATAGACTGAAAATGAGTGTAAATTATGGTTTTTGAGGTTAATAATACTTTGGGATCAAAATGACCCCCAAATTCTATGATTTAAGCTGTTTTTGAGTGTTTTTGGAAAAAAACACCCGAATCCAAAACACACCCGAATCCGACAAAAATAATTCGGTGAGGTTTTGCCAAAACGCGTTCGAACCCAAAACACGGCCGCGGAACCGAACCCAAAACCAAAACACAAAACCCGACAAATTTCAGGCGCTCATCTCTAATTCGGACGCGTTTTGGCAAAACCTCACCGAAATTTTTTTGTCGGATTCGGGTGTGTTTTGGATTCGGGTGTTTTTTTTTTTTTTTAAAAACCCTAAAAAACAGCTTAAATCATAGAATTTGGGGGTCATTCTGATCCCATAGTATTATTAACCTCAATAACCATAATTTCCACTCATTTCCAGTCTATTCTGAACACCTCACAATATTATTTTTAGTCCTAAAATTTGCACCGAGGTCGCTGGATGGCTAAGCTAAGCGACACAAGTGGCCGACACAAACACCTGGCCCATCTAGGAGTGGCACTGCAGTGTCAGGCAGGATGGCACTTCAAAAAATTGTCCCCAAACAGCACATGATGCAAAGAAAAAAAGAGGCGCACCAAGGTCGCTGTGTGACTAAGCTAAGCGACACAAGTGGCCGACACAAACACCTGGCCCATCTAGGATTGGCACTGCAGTGTCAGGCAGGATTGCACTTCAAAAAAATTGTCCCCAAACAGCACATGATGCAAAGAAAAATGAAAGAAAAAAGAGGTGCAAGATGGAATTGTCCTTGGGCCCTCCCACCCACCCTTATGTTGTATAAACAGGACATGCACACTTTAACGAACCCATCATTTCAGCGACAGGGTCTGCCACACGACTGTGACTGAAATGACTGGTTGGCTTGGGCCCCCACCAAAAAAAGAAGCAATCAATCTCACCTTGCACAAACTGGCTCTACAGAGGCAAGATGTCCACCTCATCATCATCCTCCGATTCCTCTCCCCTTTCACTGTGTACATCCCCCTCCTCACAGATTATTAATTCGTCCCCACTGGAATCCACCATCTCAGGTCCCTGTGTGCTTTCTGGAGGCAATTGCTGCTGGTGAATGTCTCCACGGAGGAATTGATTATAATTCATTTTGATGAACATCATCTTCTTCACATTTTCTGGAAGTAACCTCGTACGCCGATTGCTGACAAGGTGAGCGGCTGCACTAAACACTCTTTCGGAGTACACACTGGAGGGAGGGCAACTTAGGTAGAATAAAGCCAGTTTGTGCAAGGGCCTCCAAATTGCCTCTTTTTCCTGCCAGTATACGTATGGACTGTCTGACGTGCCTACTTGGATGCGGTCACTCATATAATCCTCCACCATTCTTTCAATGGTGAGAGAATCATATGCAGTGACAGTAGACGACATGTCAGTAATCGTTGGCAGGTCCTTCAGTCCGGACCAGATGTCAGCACTCGCTCCAGACTGCCCTGCATCACCGCCAGCGGGTGGGCTCGGAATTCTTAGCCTTTTCCTCGCACCCCCAGTTGCGGGAGAATGTGAAGGAGGAGATGTTGACGGGTCACGTTCCGCTTGACTTGACAATTTTCTCACCAGCAGGTCTTTGAACCTCTGCAGACTTGTGTCTGCCGGAAAGAGAGATACAATGTAGGTTTTAAATCTAGGATCGAGCACGGTGGCCAAAATGTAGTGCTCTGATTTCAACAGATTGACCACCCGTGAATCCTGGATAAGCGAATTAAGGCCTCCATCCACAAGTCCCACATGCCTAGCAGAATCGCTCTGTTTTAGCTCCTCCTTCAATGTCTCCAGCTTCTTCTGCAAAAGCCTGATGAGGGGAATGACCTGACTCAGGCTGGCAGTGTCTGAACTGACTTAACGTGTGGCAAGTTCAAAGGGTTGCAGAACCTTGCACAACGTTGAAATCATTCTCCACTGCGCTTGAGTCAGGTGCATTCCCCCTCCTTTGCCTATATTGTGGGCAGATGTATAGGCTTGAATGGCCTTTTGCTGCTCCTCCATCCTGTGAAGCATATAGAGGGTTGAATTCCACCTCGTTACCACCTCTTGCTTTAGATGATGGCAGGGCAGGTTCAGGAATGTTTGGTGGTGCTCCAGTCTTCGGCACGCGGTGGCTGAATGCCGAAAGTGGCCCGCAATTCTTCGGGCCACCGACAGCATCTCTTGCATGCCCCTGTCGTTTTTTAAATAATTCTGCACCACCAAATTCAATGTATGTGCAAAACATGGGATGTGCTGGAATTTGCCCAGATGTAATGCACGCACAATATTGCTGGCGTTGTCCGATGTCACAAATCCCCAGGAGAGTCCAATTGGGGTAAGCCATTCTGCGATGATCTTCCTCAGTTTCCGTAAGAGGTTGTCAGCTGTGTGCCTCTTTTGGAAAGCGGTGATACAAAGCGTAGCCTGCCTAGGAACGAGTTGGCATTTGCGAGATGCTGCTACTGGTGCCGCCGCTGCTGTTCTTGCTGCGGGAGGCAATACATCTACCCAGTGGGCTGTCACAGTCATGTAGTCCTGAGTCTGCCCTGCTCCACTTGTCCACATGTCCGTGGTTAAGTGGACATTGGGTACAACTGCATTTTTTAGGACACTGGTGACTCTTTTTCTGACGTCTGTGTACATTTTCGGTATCGCCTGCCTAGAGAAATGGAACCTAGATGGTATTTGGTACCGCGGACACAGTACCTCAATCAAGTCTCTAGTTGCCTCTGAATTAACGGTGGATACCGGAACCACGTTTCTCACCGCCCAGGCTGCCAAGGCCTGAGTTATCTGCTTTGCAGCAGGATGACTGCTGTGATATTTCATCTTCCTCGCAAAGGACTGTTGGACAGTCAATTGCTTACTGGAAGTAGTACAAGTGGTCTTCCGACTTCCCCTCTGGGATGACGATCGACTCCCAGCAGCAACAACAGCAGCGCCAGCAGCAGTAGGCATTACACTCAAGGATGCATCGGAGGAATCCCAGGCAGGAGAGGACTCGTCAGACTTGCCAGTGACATGGCCTGCAGGACTATTGGCTTTTCTGGGTAAGGAGGAAATTGACACTGAGGGAGTTGGAGGTGTGGTTTGCAGGAGCTTGGTTACAAGAGGAAGGGATTTAGTTGTCAGTGGACTCCTTCCGCTGTCACCCAAAGTTTTTGAACTTGTCACTGACTTCTGATGAATGCGGTCCAGGTGACGTATAAGGGAGGATGTTCCTAGGTGGTTAACGTCCTTACCCCTACTTATTACAGCTTGACAAAGGCAACACACGGCTTGACACCTGTTGTCCGCATTTGTGTTGAAATAATTCCACACCGAAGAGCTGATTTTTTTTGTATTTTGAACAGGCATGTCAATGGCCATATTCGTCCCACGGACAACAGGTGTCTCCCCGGGTGCCTGACTTAAACAAACCACCTCACCATCAGAATCCTCCTTGTCAATTTCCTCCCCAGCGCCAGCACCACCCATATCTTCATCCTGGTGTACTTCAACAGTGACATCTTCAATTTGACTATCAGGAACTGGACTGTGGGTGCTCCTTCCAGCACTTGCAGGGGGCGTGCAAATGGTGGAAGGCGCAAGCTCTTCCCGTCCAGTGTTGGGAAGGTCAGGCATCGCAACCGACACAATTGGACTCTCCTTGGGGATTTGTGATTTAGAAGAATGCACAGTTCTTTGCTGTGCTTTTGCCAGCTTAAGTCTTTTCATTTTTCTAGCGAGAGGATGAGTGCTTCCATCCTCATGTGAATCTGAACCACTAGCCATGAACATAGGCCAGGGCCTCAGCCGTTCCTTGCCAATCCGTGTCGTAAATGGCATATTGGCAAGTTTACGCTTCTCATCAGACGCTTTCAATTTTGATTTTTGGGTCATTTTACTGAACTTTTGTTTTTTGGATTTTACATGCTCTCTACTATGACATTGGGCATCGGCCTTTGCAGACGACGTTGATGGCATTTCATCATCTCGGCCATGACTAGTGGCAGCAGCTTCAGCACGAGGTAGAAGTAGATCATGATCTTTCCCTATTTTAACCTCCACATTTTTGTTCTCCATTTTTTAATGTGTGGAATTATATGCCAGTATCAATAGCAATGGCCTACTACTATATATACTGTGCACAACTGAAATGCACTACAAGTATAGAATGTAGATGGATAGTAGACTTGATGACACAGAGGTAGGTACAGCAGTGGCCTTCCGTACCGTACTGCTATATATACTGGTGGTCACTGTGTCAGCAAACTGCACAACTGAAATGCACCACAGGTATAGAATGTAGATGGATAGTATACTTGACGACACAGAGGTAGGTACAGCAGTGGCCTTCCGTACCATACTGCTATACATACTGGTGGTCACTTTGTCAGCAAACTGCACATCTGAAGTGCACCACAGGTATAGAATCTAGATGGATAGTATACTTGACGACACAGAGGTAGGTACAGCAGTGGCCTCCCGTACCGTACTGCTATATATACTGGTGGTCACTGTCAGCAAACTGCAAAACTAAAATGCACCACAGGTATAGAATGTAGATGGATAGTATACTTGACGACACAGAGGTAGGTACAGCAGTGGCCTTCTGTACCGTACTGCTATATATACTGGTGGTCACTGTCAGCAAACTGCAAAACTAAAATGCACCACAGGTATAGAATGTAGATGGATAGTATACTTGACAACACAGAGGTAGGTACAGCAGTGGCCTTCCGTACCGTACTGCTATATATACTGGTGGTCACTGTGTCAGCAAACTGCACAACTGAAATGCACCACAGGTATAGAATCTAGATGGATAGTATACTTGATGACACAGAGGTAGGTACAGCAGTGGCCTTCCGTACCGTACTGCTATATATACTGGTGGTCACTGTCAGCAAACTGCAAAACTAAAATGCACCACAGGTATAGAATGTAGATGGATAGTATACTTGACGACACAGAGGTAGGTACAGCAGTGGCCTTCCATACCGTACTGCTATATATATATAGGTGGTCACTGTGTCAGCAAACTGCACAACTGAAATGCACCACAGGTATAGAATGTAGATGGATAGTATACTTGACGACACAGAGGTAGGTACAGCAGTGGCCTTCCATACCGTACTGCTATATATACTGGTGGTCACTGTCGGCAAACTGCAAAACTAAAGTGCACCACAGGTATAGAATGTAGATGGATAGTATACTTGACGACACACAGGTAGGTACAGCAGTGGCCTACTGTACCGTATTGCTATATATACTGGTGGTCACTGTGTCAGCAAACTGCACAACTGAAATGCACCACAGGTATAGAATCTAGATGGATAGTATACTTGACGACACAGAGGTAGGTACAGCAGTGGCCTTCTGTACCGTACTGCTATATATACTGGTGGTCACTGTCAGCAAACTGCACAACTGAAATGCACCACAGGTATAGAATCTAGATGGATAGTATACTTGACGACACAGAGGTAGGTACAGCAGTGGCCTACTGTACCGTAATCCTATATATTATATACTGGTGGTCAGCAAACTGTGCAAAACTGAAATGCACCACAGGTATGGATGGATAGTATACTTGACGACACAGAGGTAGGTACAGCAGTGGCCTTCTGTACCGTACTCCTATATATTATATACTGGTGGTCAGCACAGATATGGAGTGTTTTTCAGGCAGACAACGTATACTGGTGGTCACTGGTCAGCAAAACTCTGCACTGTACTCCTCCTATATAATATTATACTGGTGGTCCCCAGTCCCCACAATAAAGCAGTGTGAGCACAGATATATGCAGCACACTGAGCACAGATATGGAGTGTTTTTCAGGCAGACAACGTATACTGGTGGTCACTGTCAGCAAAACTCTGCACTGTACTCCTCCTATATAATACAGCTGCTCCCCAGTCCCCACAATTAAGCAGTGTGAGCACAGATATATGCAGCACACTGAGCACAGATAAGGAGCATTTTTTTCAGGCAGAGAACGGATAAAACTGGTGGCCACTGATCAGCAAAACTCTGCACTGTACTCCTCCTATATTAATATAAAGCTGCTCCCCAGTCCCCACAATGATATAAGCAAGCACAAATATTTGCATCAACTCAACAATGAATAAACGGAGAGGACGCCAGCCACGTCCTCTCCCTAACATTTCCAATGCACGAGTGAAAATGGCGGCGACGCGCGGCTGCTTATATAGAATCCGAATCTCGCGAGAATCCGACAGCGGGATGATGACGTTCGGGCACGCTCGGGTTAACCGAGCCATACGGGAGAATCCGAGTATGCCTCGGACCCGTGTAAAATGGGTGAAGTTCGGGGGGGTTTGGTTTCCGAGGAACCGAACCTGCTCATCACTAGTTCAGTGCTTGTCGTTCCTGGTTTGATGTCACAAACACACCCAGCGTTCGCCCAGCCACTCCCCCGTTTCTCCAGCCACTCCCGCGTTTTTCCCAGAAACGGCAGCGTTTTTTCACACACTCCCATAAAACGGCCAGTTTCCGCCCAGAAACACCCACTTCCTGTCAATCACACAACGATCACCAGAACGAAGAAAAAACCTCGTAATGCCGTGAGTAAAATACCAATCTTCTTAGCAAATTTACTTGGCGCAGCCGCAGTGCGAACATTGCGCATGCGCAGTTTGCAGAAAATCGCTGCGATGCGATGAAAAATAACGAGCGAACAACTCGGAATGAGGGCCATAGTCACCGCCCACCGAGGAGTGTATTTTAGCTGTGCAAGTGTGCGATCGCATGTGCAGCCGAGCGGTACAAAAAGATTTTGTGCAGTTTCTGAGTAGCCCAGGACTTACATATATATTGGTAGATGCTCAATTAGCTTAGTGATATCATTCAGGTGCTCGAAAGGGAGGGGTATTTCTGAGCAAGAAAAAAAGGCATTTGGTTTCCCCCAGTACCCTGAATGATAACCGTAACCGGATATAAATCCCACATAATAATAGAATTCAGAGATTTTCATTACACATCTTTGCGCAAATGTGTGGTTAAGCCCCAAAGCCGCATCAAGGCGTCTCTGTATATTTGGGGTCCCTAGCGTTATATCTAGGTGCAGGGTTGGCACCCCAAAACATCAGCATAAGCCAGAAAGCCCAGTGTAGCATACCAGTGAAAAAACTATAGTGTTAATAAATTAGTATTTAGGAAGCCGAAGCTATAGAGTGGGTGATACAAACATGAAATGTAATTAAAATAGAGAAATAGTGTTAAAAAATTAATAAGTGAAAAGTGTTAATAGAATGTAAAGGTATGCCCCACTAGAGCCATCCAGCTCAGCCAGTCCAGAGGCACCACACCTCACACCTCCATTACCCCAATCTGGGTCTAATATTAACCAGCAAGGAGCCACATGATAATGGCTCCTTACTACAATATGTCTAAGCTAAGAGCTACCTACCTTGGAGCAACCCCATAATGCTCCATGTGGCATGTCAGGGCCTGCACCTCCTCCTAATGCAGGAACCTCTCTGCCTCTCACAACAGACATATATATTGGTAGATGCTCAAATAGCTTAGTGATATCATTTAGGTGCTCGAAAGGGAGGGGTATTTCTGAGCAAGAAAAAAAGGCATTTGGTTTCCCCCAGCACCCTGAATGATAACCGTAACCGGATATAAATCCCACATAATAATATAATTCAGAGATCTTTGTTACACATCTTTGCGCAAATGTGTGGTTAAGCCCCAAAGCCGCATCAAGGCGTCTCTGTATATTTGGGGTCCTTAGCGCTATATCTAGGTGCAGGGTGTGGCACCCCAAAACATCACCATAAGCCAGAAAGCCCAGCATAGCATACCAGTGAAAAAACTATAGTGTTAATAAATTAGTATTTAGGAAGCCGAAGCTATAGAGAGGGTGATACAAACATGAAATGTAATTAAATTAGAGAAATAGTGTTACTCAGCCACTGCGATCATTTCAACCTGTCTGGGACCGGAATTCACGTCAAACACCTGCCCTGCAAATACTTGGGAATGCCTGCATTTTTCCAACCACTCCCAGAAAACGGTCAGTTGACACTCACATATGCCTTCTTCCTGTCAATCTTCTTGCGATCGCCCATGCGAATGGATTCTTTGCACAAACCCATTGCAGAGCAATGAACCACTTTGTACCTGAACGACGTGCCTGCACATTGCGGTGCATACGCATGCGCAGTTCTGACCTGATGGCAGCGCTGAAAAAAATGCTAGCGAGCAATCAGGTCTGAATTAGGCCCTAGAAACACTGTGTTATGTGCACATTAAGTGGTATAAATGAAAATGTATAGAACATGAGTAATTAACATGAATTTAAAACAAATCATCACATTATAATGAAGTCCAGTAAACATGACACCATGGGAGTTGTAGTGCACCAAGGTCTTCCTAGACAGATCCGCATATGACATTCCACCATGCACTGGGCTCAGCCACCAAGCATCCCTGGAACTTGTTATAAAATGTTGCCAAGTATGACAGTCACATATCAAAGTAAACTCTAAGTGTATCTACTATATAAAAGCGAAAATCTGTCCTTCTGTCTTTCTATATAAATCCACAGTTTACAAGCGACGATCATGAAATTTTACATAAGAGCGTATTAAAACACGGCGGAGGTAACTAAAACAATTAGAAATCCCTAGCACCCCTAGGGGGGCAGACAGCAGCACAGAGTATATCAGGAGACAACATAACTCCGGAATTGCTGGAGCAATGTACTCAAAACTTGGTACACATATGACTTACAATCTGGGAACAAACACTGTGGGAGGAAGACACCCCTAGCACCCCTAGGGGTGAGGCAGCAGCACTATTTCAGCAGACAGCATAACTCTGGAATGCCTGCAGCAATTTACAACAAACTTGGTACACATATGACTTTCACTGTGGAAGCAAAACTGTGGGGGTCGGACACCCCGAGCACTTCTAGGGGTGGGACAACAGCACAGAGTATGTCAGCAGACAGCATAACTTTGGAATGCCTGGAGCAATTTACACCAAACTTGGTACACATCTGACTTACAATCTGCAAGCAAACTCTGTGGGGGTTAGACAACCCTAGGGGTGGGACAGCAGCACAGAGTATGTCAGGAGACAGCATAACTCCCGAATGCATGGACTAATTTACAACAAACTTGGTTCACATATGACTTGCAAACTGGGAACAAACACTGTGGGGGTAAGACACCCCTAGCACTCCTAGGGGTGAGACAGCAGCACAGAGTTTTTCAGCAGTCAGCATAACTATGGAATGCCTGGAGCAATTTACACCAACTTGCTACACATATGACTTACACTATGGGAACAAATTTTTTTTCTTTGGGAGTTGTTAGTGTAAACCACTAGTGGGTTTATCACTAAAAAAGGGGCCTAGTGTGTGGCGCACTCGTTTAAAATGATTTTGTAAATTACTAAGTTAAAAGTTAGCTTTTATTAATATCTTAAAATAAATCTCTTAATCAGGCATAGTACCCTTTTGATAGCCTGAGAGTATATGAATCGTGATGTGTTGCCCTAAAATGAAATAATAATATCAGTTTGAATCAAACTCCTCATCAGCTCTAATTTATCAATATATGAGAACCTTCTTTAATTCAATTTTATGGTCTCTTACAAGAGTCTGATATTAGCTGCTCCCTATAGAGTATCACCTCCAGCGTATGGTGATATAATAACCAGTGATAATAGTGTAATACCCTGAAGCTATTGCACCATGGAGATCCCCTTGTGATTTTTTTTTTTTTTACATTGTGGAACTACAAGTCCCAGAGTAGATTGTGGGCTGAACTTTATGTGACCCTGTCAGCTTGGGACAGGGATTTTGCCGCCAATTCTCTGGTCCTGTCACTTCTTACCCAGCAACATAAAAAGTCTGGGAAACATGTCCCCAGCTGATTGGGTCCCCTGGGTTGTAGGGCAGAGTGACCAGGAGGTAGTCTGTTGCTGGGGCCCCGGGAGCCAGTCATCATAGAGGAGAGGGGAGGTGGAGGAGCACCAGGACCCTTAAAAGAAGCCTCACAGCACAGGAGAAAGAGACCTGGAGGAATGGGAATATGTACCTGGGGAAGTGGAGCCATGTAGTGTCCAGAGCCTGAAGACTGGAGTATGCAGCGCTGGGAGGATCGCTGCCAGAGGAGCCCTGGAGGAATGGGAAGATTACCTGGGGAAGGTGTCGCCATGTAGCCCCAGGAGCCGTCTGCCAGTGTGTGAGGACCGTCTGCGCAGAGAAGAAGCCGAGGGGAGAACCAGCGACCGGAGCACCAGTGCCAGAAGAATGCCGGAGACCCTGCCTGAGGAGAAGAGCTGGCCGCGTCAGTGCCAGCGGGGATGGAGTGCGGAGAAGAGCCGCCGCTGCTGAGAGACTGGAGCGCTGGGCCGGAGGAACCGCAGCCCGTCCAGCAGAGCAGTGATGACATCCGTCCCCTGGATTCCAAGGAGCGGCAGATGAGAAGCGCGCAGGCACCGCGAAGGACGACCCCGGGAAGAAGACCCCAGCGAGGACCCCTGGCGGCTGGAGTACGGCGAGGACCCGAGAAGACCCCAGCGTAGAGATGACGGCGCGGACCGGAGTCTGCTGCACAAGAGGAGTGAAGACCCGGAGACGGCGCGGCGGCAGCTGAAGAGGAGTAGACCGGACCGGAGACTGAGGAGGGAGACTCCAGACAGCCACGCTGAAGATGCGGAGGATCGGAGGTGGCAGAAGCGCCGCAGCGATGGGTGAGAACTTGCAAACAACCCTTCCGCTGCCAGAAACTCTGCCCCTGTTGTGCCCTCCGCTGCAAAAACTCTGCTAATAGGGGACATAGTATTTGAAAAAAGGTGTAGACACCCCTAAGATCCCCTGTGTCCGGTATTTAACCCCTTCCGCTGCATGAACTCTGCATTTGGGGAACATATTTACTAAGTGGGTAGGTTGCCCTTCATGAGTGCCCCGGTGAGACAATTAATAATAAAAGGGGTGGGCTCCCCTCATCACAGTACCCCCGCAAGTTTAGATAATTAGGAGTTGCGCTCCCCTCATTTGTATGTGCCCGGCTTAAACCCTTCTGCTGCAAAGACTCTGTAATCTGGGGGCAATATATTGTATTCCAGGGGAAGAGGCTCCCCACTAGTGCTGTGCCCCGCATATTTGTTTTGGAATGTTATAAAAGGGGGTAGACTGCCCTTATATATTTGTGAATGTATTTATCTGCTATTAAGGAATGCTGGTACTGATAGTTCTTTTTATGCAAGCTCCGCCCAGCAGTGTGAAAGCTAATGTTAATGCATTTATCTGCTATTAAGGAATGCTGGTACTGATAGTTCTTTTTATGCAAGCTCCGCCCAGCAGTGTGAAAGCTAATGTTAATGCATTTATCTGCTATTAAGGAATGCTGGTACTGATAGTTCTTTTTATGCAAGCTCCGCCCAGCAGTGTGAAAGCTAATGTTAATGCATTTATCTGCTATTAAGGAATGCTGGTACTGATAGTTCTTTTATTGCAAGTTCCGCCAAGCAGTGTGAAAGCTAATGTTAATGCATTTATCTGCTATTAAGGAATGCTGGTACTGATAGTTCTTTTTATGCAAGCTCCGCCCAGCAGTGTAAAAGCTAATGTTAATGCATTTGTCTGCTATTAAGGAATGCTGGTACTGATAGTTCTTTTTATGCAAGCTCCGCCCAGCAGTGTAAAAGCTAATGTTAATGCATTTGTCTGCTATTAAGGAATGCTGGTACTGATAGTTCTTTTTATGCAAGCTCCGCCCAGCAGTGTGAAAGCTAATGTTAATGCATTTATCTGCTATTAAGGATTGCTGATACTGATAGTTCTTTTATGCAAGCTCCGCCCAGCAGTGTGAAAGCTAATGTTAATGCATTTATCTGCTATTAAGGATTGCTGGTACTGATAGTTCTTTTTATGCAAGCTCCGCCCAGCAGTGTGAAAGTTAATGTTAAAGCATTTATCCGCTATTAAGGATTGCTGATACTGATAGTTCTTTTTTATGCAAGCTCCGCCCAGCAGTGTAAAAGCTAATGTTAATGCATTTATCTGCTATTAAGGAATGCTGGTACTGATAGTTCTTTTTATGCAAGCTCCGCCCAGCAGTGTAAAAGCTAATGTTAATGCATTTGTCTGCTATTAAGGAATGCTGGTACTGATAGTTCTTTTTATGCAAGCTCCGCCCAGCAGTGTGAAAGCTAATGTTAATGCATTTATCTGCTATTAAGGATTGCTGATACTGATAGTTCTTTTATGCAAGCTCCGCCCAGCAGTGTGAAAGCTAATGTTAATGCATTTATCTGCTATTAAGGATTGCTGATACTGATAGTTCTTTTTATGCAAGCTCCGCCCAGCAGTGTGAAAGTTAATGTTAAAGCATTTATCCGCTATTAAGGATTGCTGATACTGATAGTTCTTTTTTATGCAAGCTCCGCCCAGCAGTGTAAAAGCTAATGTTAATGCATTTATCTGCTATTAAGGAATGCTGGTACTGATAGTTCTTTTTATGCAAGCTCCGCCCAGCAGTGTAAAAGCTAATGTTAATGCATTTGTCTGCTATTAAGGAATGCTGGTACTGATAGTTCTTTTTATGCAAGCTCCGCCCAGCAGTGTGAAAGCTAATGTTAATGCATTTGTCTGCTATTAAGGAATGCTGGTACTGATAGTTCTTTTTATGCAAGCTCCGCCTAGCAGTGTGAAAGGTAATGTTAATGCATTTATCCGCTACTAAGGAACGCTGGTTACCTGAGACTGTTGTTAACAAGCCATAACCAGCCTGCTTTAATTGTGCACAAGTTCCTGCTTACCTGCTACCTGTATTGCTAACGCTGGTTACCTGAGACTGTCGTTTAATAGCCATAACCAGCCTGCTTTAATCGTGCACAAGTTCCTGCTTACCTGCTACTTGTATTGCTAACGCTGGTTACCTGAGACTGTCGTTTAATAGCCATAACCAGCCTGCTTTAATCGTGCACAAGTTCCTGCTTACCTGCTACCTGTATTGCTGACGCTGGTTACCTGAGACTGTTGTTTAATAGCCATAACCAGCCTGCTTTAATTGTGCACAAGTTACCTGCTTACCTGCTACTTGTATTGCTAACGCTGGTTACCTGAGACTGTCGTTTAATAGCCATAACCAGCCTGCTTTAATCGTGCACAAGTTCCTGCTTACCTGCTACCTGTATTGCTGACGCTGGTTACCTGAGACTGTTGTTTAGTAGCCATAACCAGCCTGCTTTAATTGTGCACAAGTTACCTGCTGACCTGCTACTTGTATTGCTAACGCTGGTTACCTGAGACTGTCGTTTAATAGCCATAACCAGCCTGCTTTAATCGTGCACAAGTTCCTGCTTACCTGCTACCTGTATTGCTGATGCTGGTTACCTGAGACTGTTGTTTAGTAGCCATAACCAGCCTGCTTTAATTGTGCACAAGTTACCTGCTTACCTGCTACTTGTATTGCTAACGCTGGTTACCTGAGACTGTCGTTTAATAGCCATAACCAGCCTGCTTTAATCGTGCACAAGTTCCTGCTTACCTGCTACCTGTATTGCTGACGCTGGTTACCTGAGACTATTATTTAGAAGCCATAACCAGCCTGCTTCAATTGTGCACCAGTTACTTGCTTACCTGCTACCTGTATTGCTAACGCTGGTTACCTGAGACTGTTATTTAGAAGCCATAACCAGCCTGCTTCAATTGTGCGCCAGTTTCCTGTTTACCTGCCACTTGTAAATTTTGTTAGGATAATAAAATGGAGTTGGATACTATATTATGTTTGTGTTGTCATTGTGTCTGAGAGGTAAAGCAGGTCTGCCGCTACCTGACTCACACTAGCACCCCACAATTTAGTTCAAGTTTTCGGCACCGTAAATGTCATGTGTTTGTTTGTGGGTGGACATTACATAAATTTTGGCATCACGAACAGGATCAGAGAATCGCAGGCGGGCCTGTGCTCCAGACACAATGACTTGTTTGCCAACAGAGCTGTACCCAGTTCAAGGCTTATGTTAACCGATGTATAGTGTTAAGGTGTATACGTGAGGACACGTATAATTTTAGGGGGGAAGAATGTAATACCCTGAAGCTATTGCACCATGGAGATCCCCTTGTGATTTTTTTTTTTGTTTACATTGTGGAACTACAAGTCCCAGAGTAGATTGTGGGCTGAACTTTATGTGACCCTGTCAGCTTGGGACAGGGATTTTGCCGCCAATTCTCTGGTCCTGTCACTTCTTACCCAGCAACATAAAAAGTCTGGGAAACATGTCCCCAGCTGATTGGGTCCCCTGGGTTGTAGGGCAGAGTGACCAGGAGGTAGTCTGTTGCTGGGGCCCCGGGAGCCAGTCATCATAGAGGAGAGGGGAGGTGGAGGAGCACCAGGACCCTTAAAAGAAGCCTCACAGCACAGGAGAAAGAGACCTGGAGGAATGGGAATATGTACCTGGGGAAGTGGAGCCATGTAGTGTCCAGAGCCTGAAGACTGGAGTATGCAGCGCTGGGAGGATCGCTGCCAGAGGAGCCCTGGAGGAATGGGAAGATTACCTGGGGAAGGTGTCGCCATGTAGCCCCAGGAGCCGTCTGCCAGTGTGTGAGGACCGTCTGCGCAGAGAAGAAGCCGAGGGGAGAACCAGCGACCGGAGCACCAGTGCCAGAAGAATGCCGGAGACCCTGCCTGAGGAGAAGAGCTGGCCGCGTCAGTGCCAGCGGGGATGGAGTGCGGAGAAGAGCCGCCGCTGCTGAGAGACTGGAGCGCTGGGCCGGAGGAACCGCAGCCCGTCCAGCAGAGCAGTGATGACATCCGTCCCCTGGATTCCAAGGAGCGGCAGATGAGAAGCGCGCAGGCACCGCGAAGGACGACCCCAGGAAGAAGACCCCAGCGAGGACCCCTGGCGGCTGGAGTACGGCGAGGACCCGAGAAGACCCCAGCGTAGAGATGACGGCGCGGACCGGAGTCTGCTGCACAAGAGGAGTGAAGACCCGGAGACGGCGCGGCGGCAGCTGAAGAGGAGTAGACCGGACCGGAGACTGAGGAGGGAGACTCCAGACAGCCACGCTGAAGATGCGGAGGATCGGAGGTGGCAGAAGCGCCGCAGCGATGGGTGAGAACTTGCAAACAACCCTTCCGCTGCCAGAAACTCTGCCCCTGTTGTGCCCTCCGCTGCAAAAACTCTGCTAATAGGGGACATAGTATTTGAAAAAAGGTGTAGACACCCCTAAGATCCCCTGTGTCCGGTATTTAACCCCTTCCGCTGCATGAACTCTGCATTTGGGGAACATATTTACTAAGTGGGTAGGTTGCCCTTCATGAGTGCCCCGGTGAGACAATTAATAATAAAAGGGGTGGGCTCCCCTCATCACAGTACCCCCGCAAGTTTAGATAATTAGGAGTTGCGCTCCCCTCATTTGTATGTGCCCGGCTTAACCCCTTCTGCTGCAAAGACTCTGTAATCTGGGGGCAATATATTGTATTCCAGGGGAAGAGGCTCCCCACTAGTGCTGTGCCCCGCATATTTGTTTTGGAATGTTGTAAAAGGGGGTAGACTGCCCTTATATATTTGTGAATGTATTTATCTGCTATTAAGGAATGCTGGTACTGATAGTTCTTTTTATGCAAGTTCCGCCCAGCAGTGTGAAAGCTAATGTTAATGCATTTATCTGCTATTAAGGAATGCTGGTACTGATAGTTCTTTTTATGCAAGCTCCGCCCAGCAGTGTGAAAGCTAATGTTAATGCATTTATCTGCTATTAAGGAATGCTGGTACTGATAGTTCTTTTTATGCAAGCTCCGCCCAGCAGTGTGAAAGCTAATGTTAATGCATTTATCTGCTATTAAGGAATGCTGGTACTGATAGTTCTTTTATTGCAAGTTCCGCCAAGCAGTGTGAAAGCTAATGTTAATGCATTTATCTGCTATTAAGGAATGCTGGTACTGATAGTTCTTTTTATGCAAGCTCCGCCCAGCAGTGTAAAAGCTAATGTTAATGCATTTGTCTGCTATTAAGGAATGCTGGTACTGATAGTTCTTTTTATGCAAGCTCCGCCCAGCAGTGTAAAAGCTAATGTTAATGCATTTGTCTGCTATTAAGGAATGCTGGTACTGATAGTTCTTTTTATGCAAGCTCCGCCCAGCAGTTGAAAGCTAATGTTAATGCATTTATCTGCTATTAAGGATTGCTGATACTGATAGTTCTTTTATGCAAGCTCCGCCCAGCAGTGTGAAAGCTAATGTTAATGCATTTATCTGCTATTAAGGATTGCTGGTACTGATAGTTCTTTTTATGCAAGCTCCGCCCAGCAGTGTGAAAGTTAATGTTAAAGCATTTATCCGCTATTAAGGATTGCTGATACTGATAGTTCTTTTTTATGCAAGCTCCGCCCAGCAGTGTAAAAGCTAATGTTAATGCATTTATCTGCTATTAAGGAATGCTGGTACTGATAGTTCTTTTTATGCAAGCTCCGCCCAGCAGTGTAAAAGCTAATGTTAATGCATTTGTCTGCTATTAAGGAATGCTGGTACTGATAGTTCTTTTTATGCAAGCTCCGCCCAGCAGTGTGAAAGCTAATGTTAATGCATTTATCTGCTATTAAGGATTGCTGATACTGATAGTTCTTTTATGCAAGCTCCGCCCAGCAGTGTGAAAGCTAATGTTAATGCATTTATCTGCTATTAAGGATTGCTGATACTGATAGTTCTTTTTATGCAAGCTCCGCCCAGCAGTGTGAAAGTTAATGTTAAAGCATTTATCCGCTATTAAGGATTGCTGATACTGATAGTTCTTTTTTATGCAAGCTCCGCCCAGCAGTGTAAAAGCTAATGTTAATGCATTTATCTGCTATTAAGGAATGCTGGTACTGATAGTTCTTTTTATGCAAGCTCCGCCCAGCAGTGTAAAAGCTAATGTTAATGCATTTGTCTGCTATTAAGGAATGCTGGTACTGATAGTTCTTTTTATGCAAGCTCCGCCCAGCAGTGTGAAAGCTAATGTTAATGCATTTGTCTGCTATTAAGGAATGCTGGTACTGATAGTTCTTTTTATGCAAGCTCCGCCTAGCAGTGTGAAAGGTAATGTTAATGCATTTATCTGCTACTAAGGAACGCTGGTTACCTGAGACTGTTGTTAACAAGCCATAACCAGCCTGCTTTAATTGTGCACAAGTTCCTGCTTACCTGCTACCTGTATTGCTAACGCTGGTTACCTGAGACTGTCGTTTAATAGCCATAACCAGCCTGCTTTAATCGTGCACAAGTTCCTGCTTACCTGCTACTTGTATTGCTAACGCTGGTTACCTGAGACTGTCGTTTAATAGCCATAACCAGCCTGCTTTAATCGTGCACAAGTTCCTGCTTACCTGCTACCTGTATTGCTGACGCTGGTTACCTGAGACTGTTGTTTAGTAGCCATAACCAGCCTGCTTTAATTGTGCACAAGTTACCTGCTTACCTGCTACTTGTATTGCTAACGCTGGTTACCTGAGACTGTCGTTTAATAGCCATAACCAGCCTGCTTTAATCGTGCACAAGTTCCTGCTTACCTGCTACCTGTATTGCTGACGCTGGTTACCTGAGACTGTTGTTTAGTAGCCATAACCAGCCTGCTTTAATTGTGCACAAGTTACCTGCTGACCTGCTACTTGTATTGCTAACGCTGGTTACCTGAGACTGTCGTTTAATAGCCATAACCAGCCTGCTTTAATCGTGCACAAGTTCCTGCTTACCTGCTACCTGTATTGCTGATGCTGGTTACCTGAGACTGTTGTTTAGTAGCCATAACCAGCCTGCTTTAATTGTGCACAAGTTACCTGCTTACCTGCTACTTGTATTGCTAACGCTGGTTACCTGAGACTGTCGTTTAATAGCCATAACCAGCCTGCTTTAATCGTGCACAAGTTCCTGCTTACCTGCTACCTGTATTGCTGACGCTGGTTACCTGAGACTATTATTTAGAAGCCATAACCAGCCTGCTTCAATTGTGCACCAGTTACTTGCTTACCTGCTACCTGTATTGCTAACGCTGGTTACTTGAGACTGTTATTTAGAAGCCATAACCAGCCTGCTTCAATTGTGCGCCAGTTTCCTGTTTACCTGCCACTTGTAAATTTTGTTAGGATAATAAAATGGAGTTGGATACTATATTATGTTTGTGTTGTCATTGTGTCTGAGAGGTAAAGCAGGTCTGCCGCTCTGATCACCCGAACCTGACTCACACTAGCACCCCACAATTTAGTTCAAGTTTTCGGCACCGTAAATGTCATGTGTTTGTTTGTGGGTGGACATTACAATAGGATTGACATGAATTGAAAATATGAACATTGGCATCAAGGAAAAATTTCAACATGCCGTGAAAGAGAGATGATTAGGATGGTCACCTGTAACACACATGCAATGTTTCTGTGACATGGAAAAACAATGGAAGAAATGCAAGGGTTGATTGGGATCGAACACCAGCCCGGAAAATTTATGGAAGCAGCCCTAATGGGGACAGAGTCTGTTAAGGGGGAGGGGTATGTCAAGAGGGCGGGGTCCCACCTCAGAGGTCCTGATTCTGAGATAGACATAGTTGGGGCTTTCTTTGCTTTATGCTATACCAATGTTTACTTGCGCCTTTATGCAATATGCATATGCTGCTACAATAACCTTCCATGATGTACATGTGTACGTCTGAATATACAAGGACTGATATGCCCACTTTCAGTGTCTACTGACACTGCAGTCATGCCTTTAATCCATAGTTACCTACTTTGCTGCCTCCTCCTCCGGGAGGATGCAGCGTTGTAGGTGTATGGGGGGCGTGGCCGGCACAGGATAGGCGGTCCAGGGACGTGGCCGGCAGGAGGATGGGCGGTCCGGGGGCGTTACATCAGGGTCGCGTCATCATGACTCCGCCCCCCGCTGTGCTGTGCAGAGAAACGAGCCGCTGCATAGCGGGGGGCGGAGCTACGATGACGCTATTCAGCGCGAATCGCGTCATCGGACCCCCTCGGGCCGCCCGCTTGTTCTCTGCTTCGGGCGGCTGAGGGGGAAAGCGGGAGGCTTGCCCACCTTTCCGGGGGGCCGGGAGGGTCACACGATTTTCGGGAGCCTCCCGGCCATTCAGGGAGGGTAGGCAAGTATGCTTTAATCTACTTATGATTTTATTGATTTTTCATTCTACAAACCCCTTTTATTTAACTTTATATGTTTTAAAGTAAAAGGAGGGAGAGCACACACTACATACAGCACAGTACAGGGAGGGAGCACGCACTACATACAGCACAGTACAGAGAGGGAGCACACACTACATACAGCACAGTACAGGGAGGGGGAGCACATACTACATACAGCACAGAACAGGGAGGGGGAACACATACTACATACAGCACAGTACAGGGAGGGAGCACACACTACATACAGCACAGTACAGGGAGGGGGAGCACATACTACATACAGCACAGAACAGGGAGGGGGAGCACACACTACATACAGCACAGTACAGGGAGGGGGAGCACATACAGCACAGTACAGGGAGGGAGCACGCACTACATACAGCACAGTACAGGGAGGGGGAGCACATACAGCACAGTACAGGGAGGGAGCACGCACTACATACAGCACAGTACAGGGAGGGGGAGCACATACAGCACAGTACAGGGAGGGAGCACGCACTACATACAGCACAGTACAGGGAGGGGGAGCACATACAGCACAGTACAGGGAGGGAGCACGCACTACATACAGCACAGTACAGGGAGGGGAAGCACACACAGAGCCGGCCCTAACCAATATGATGCCCTAGGCAAGATTTTGGCTGGTGCCCCCTAGCACCACCGCTGGTTCTGCCTCTGACCTTGCACCTCTTTCCCAGCACCATCACCCCTCACACATAGCAGTCCTTGTACCCCCTATATTTTAAATAGGAACAGTTCGCACATTTGACGCACAGCCCAAAAATGGGCATCTTCTTGCTGGGAAGGGGCATGGCCACACAATAGTAACCCCAATTCCAATTACACCCCACAGTACTGCAACTTTATTCACATTTTATCTTGCGATAGTGTCCATAATTCATATTACATCCAACAGTAGTATAATAGAGCCCCTTATTCACATTACATCCCACTGAATTGCTCCTTATTCACATTACACCACACCTTATTGCTCTTTATTCACATTAGATGACACAGTAGTGCCCTTTCTATATGCAACGCCACATAGTAGAGCACCTTATACATATAATGCCACACATTAGTAATGCATTTATACACAATTCCATACAGTAATGCCCCTTACACATATGAGACACATTAATATCCTTATAAACATAATGCACCTTACACATTATGACAACCTTTATTAATGCCCTTTTACACATAATGTCCCTTACACATATGCCGCACATTATTAATGCCCTTATTCGAATAATGACACACATAGTGCCCCCTACACATTTGCTGCACATTATTAGTGCCCCTATACACATAATGACACACATACAGTAGTACCCTGTTACACATATGCCGCACATTATTAATGCCCTTATACACATAATGACACACATAGTGGCCCTTTACACATGCCGCACATTATTAATGCATTTTTACATGACACACATAATGCTCCTTACACATATTCCGAACACTACTGCACAACCAACCCACTCACATGCACACAGCCCTCACACTTCCACTAACACTGTGACCTCTGCTTGGATACAGATGTGTCCTCACAAATATTGCATCAATGCTAACGTTGGGCACCTTTTTTTTTTAATGAAAATGCATCTTATTTGCATTGCTATGTGGCTAGGATGCACAAGCAGCTTCTGCTGATTAAACTGATATGCAGCATGCCTATATATTGTGTGAGACTGTGGTTGTATCTGCATATGAAATGCTACATACAGAATATAGGCATGCCGCATATCATTTTAATCAGCAGAAGCTGCTGATGCCCCTAGGCATATCAAATGCCCTAGGAAATTGCCTAGTTTGCCTTTGCCTATGGCCGGCTCTGAGCACACACTACATACAGCACAGAACAGGGAGGGAGCACACACTACATACAGCACAGTACAGGGTGGGGGACCACACACTACATACAGCTCAGTACAGGGAGGGAGCACACACAAGTAGTGAAACACAGACACAGGGGACCAGTGCATTGGAATCTGTACCAGTGGCCAATTCCCTCCTGATTACATACATAACCACCACATTATTACATGAATAGCACCACATTACACGTATAGCACTGCATTACATGTATAGCACGGCACTACATGTATAGCACTGCATTACACAAATAACACCACATAACACGAATAGCACCGCATTATGCACATAACACCACATTACATATATAGCACCATATTACATGTATAGCACTGCACTACACTACACATATAGCACCGCATTATACAAATAACACCACATACATAACACGAATAGCACCGCATTACACGTATAGCACCACATTATACAAATAGCACAACATTACATATGTAGCCACTGCATTACATAAATAGGCCCATCATCATGGACAGCCATTGGGCAGCTATAGGGCTGAAGGACTTTACATTAGAGATTGTCCCAGGGCTGGCTGTGAGTGCAGCCTGATCAGCTGACATCCTGAGAACAAGATACATCCTGCTCCTGTCCAGTCCCCAAACCATACACTGTGACCGGGAACGCCCTAACCCTTACACCATCATGATAATGCAAATAATGTAATTAAAAATAACCTCTCTGTCGGGTCCCCTTCAGTGCTCGTATGCCGCACTGGTCAGTCCAGTGAGAGTGCGGGAGCTAAGGTGGTGGCGGGTATAGAAAACCCGGTTCCAACCATCGCTATGCTGCTGCTCCCAGGCCGGGTTCATCGAAGAGACTTTTGGCCGGGGCCAGAGAGAGGATGCTGCTGGGCTGGTTAACTTTCTCCAGGTCCCCCATTGGTAGAACAGCTTCACTACTTTTCACGGCTAGAGGCACCTGGAAGTCCTTTCTAGCCTAACTTCCGAATTGCGTTCCAATGAACCGCAAGTACTGGAAGCAGTGTGAGCCAGCCCAGCCTGAGTGTGAAACAGCCTGGCTGAGGGAGAAATGGGACCGGCCCATCGGAATCTGTCAGGGTGTTCTGGTGGGCCAATCTGCCCCTGCTTATACATGTATATATGTTTTTATACTGTTATAAGCCACGGCTTGGGGCTCTCTGCATCTGGTCATCGCTGTCGCAGCAGGAGCCCTTGGGGGTCATTCTGAGTTGATCGCTCGCTAGCAGTTAGCAGCCGTGCAAACGCATAGTCGCCGCCCACGGAGGAGTGTATTTTCGCTTTGCAGGAGTGCGAACGCCTGTGCAGCAGAGCGCCTGCAAACACATTTTGTGCAAAACAAGACCAGCCCTGTAGTTACTTATCCTGTGCAATGATTGCTGCGACGAGTGACACTGTAATGATGTCAGATACCTACCCAGCAAACGCCCGGCCACGCCTGCATTTTTCCATACACTCCCAGAAAACGGTCAGTTGACACCCAGAAACGCCCTCTTCCTGTCAATCTCTTTGCGATCGGCTGTGCAATTGGAATCATCGCTAGAACCAGTGCAAAACCACAAAGGACTTCGTACCCGTACGACGCGCATGCGCATTGCGGTGCATATGCATGCGCAGATTAGCCATTTTTTCACTGATCACTACGCAGCTAACAACGGCAGCTAGCGATCAACTCGGAATGACCCCCCTTGTCTCTTGGCCCTATCCTAGTTTGTGAAAAACTCCCTCTATTTTGTCTGTATCCCCCTCTAGACTGTGTTACTGTATCCAGCCCAGGTTCCGCACCAACATGGGTTGTGCTGTTTTTGCATATTATTTCTTGCATTCCTTGCACTATCTCTATATTATTCAGTTGTGCACTATTGTCCAGTAGAAGTTACTTCTCCTCCCTAATCAGAGGTTACTTTCCTGGATTTGGGGTATTTTGTGTTATTGTCTCCATTATTTCTCCTTCGTCTCAGCCTCATCAGTTTCGTCTTTTCTTGCTGCTACGTTCCAATCAGGTCTCCATTGTTTGCCTTCCCTTTGCCTCGCTCATCTTTGCTCTATTCTTTCAGTGCTGTTCTGTCCTTGCTAGCTTTGATTCAACCCCGGGTTGAGCTTGTACCACCTCCAGTGGCGTAAATCCTGGTGGCATCCCAGTACCGGTAGGCATACAGCACCTTAAGGGAAAAGCAGCTATTATAGGCTAGAAGACCTGCTGGAGCGTTGTACAAGTCTCAACCCGGGGTGTACAAGAGTCATTGGCCTGAAGACCACCGTGAGCTCCGCCCTCCTTGGATAGAGAACCATTGATGGTAACATTTACATGAATATCCAAGGACAAGAACCTAGCACAATATCAATACTGTACATAAGATGACATTTTTACTTTACCAGATTTATTTCAATCCATTTAGAACAGACATCAGGAGAGTACAGGGTGTACTGGTGTAGTGGGCCCAGAGTGAGAGGGGAGACTGCTGCCGCCAATAATGGTGTTTCAATGGCATCTACATTGCAGCTGAAAAGGTAGAACTGGGGTTTGATTGGGCTTTCTCACATAGTCTAAGTTTAGTGACAGCGTGTTAATGCAAATTCGTTATATGAAGAACTGGACATTAGCGACATCGTATTGCACAAAGTATCTTTTGCACTTAGTATAGGGCAGGTCAGTGACATATCTATAATGGGTGCATACATTTCTTCAATTCTTACCTCTCTAGAGCCCGGCGTCAGCAACGGAAATGATGCAAAATCACCAGAAAAATGTCACAGTGGCCATTTACACAGCATTTTGCGCATGCGCAGTAGGGAAGTTGCTAGGACAGTGGCCACCGGCCATTTCCCTTAAGACCTGCACAGTGCAAGAGTTTACTAATGCACACACTAATATGCTGCTGACTAGAAAGGAGTGGGCCTGAACAGACACTGCTCATGGGACCTCTCCTCTCTTAATACACCCTTGATTCAGATGTAAGTGAGCACTGATGATGATGATTAGCGAAAAGCTGACCTACATGCTTCTTTTGGGCAGTGCTCACTGTAATTACAGTACTGTCACCCCTGCATCAGCTTCTCAGGTTTATATGCAATAGCCTCTGAGATGTCACTGGTTCAGCACTAGGTTTAGCTTCTGTCATTTTATAGAAGATTCTAGATGGGATGCAGTCAGGATCCTGCATGTCGAGATCCCAGCAGTCAAATTACCGATGCCGGAATCCTGACACTATTCGGAAGGCCAACACTTGCATCCTCAATAGGTAGACATCCCGGCATCGTACATCCCGACAGCCGGGATGCCGAACATCCTCACACCGCGCTGCTGAAGAGGTAAGCCGCGGGGTAGGTTAGTTTTAGGCTGCGGGGAGAGGGTTATAGTTAGGCAGCACCCTGAGAGGCTTAGGGTGCGGGGAGGGTGGGTTAGGGTTACGCACCCCCCTCCGAGGGTTAGGGTTAGGCTTAGGCACTGACAAGGGAAATGTTAGGATTAGGCACTAAGGGGGAGGTTAGGGATAGGCAGGGATTGGATTAGGGGTAGGGAGGTTTAAGGGGGTAGGGGAGAGGGTATAGCACCCCTTACTCACCACAGTCTGCTTCTGCGCAATCAGGATCCCGATGTGGGTATTTTGACCGTCAGGATCCCGTCCACCCAGCTTCCTGTACTGATCCCTGCTTTGTGCCACTTGATAAATCTCTGCCCCCTAGTGTAAATTGGAGACACTACAGTGTGTTCTAGCATCTAGTATGATGCTGGGAGCAGTGGTGTATCTAGGATTCCAAGCACCCCTGGTACAGATAGGGACTGGCACCCCCGCCCCTCATAATGTAAATAAGGACAGCGCATGCTGAAAAAGGTGTATACCAACATCGGCAACCCATGCGCCAGAATGCCGGCAGGAGGGGGCGGACCCAATGAAGCCCTTGCAGGATCGCTGCGCTTGCCACAGGTTTTATGCTCCCTCTATGAATGTTGTGTATACCCACAGAGGGGGAATCACCTACCTCGCCGGTATTCCGACGACGGTATAGTACCCCTGTTGGAATCCTGGCATCGGTATTGAGACAGCCGGGATCCTGACGGGTGTTTTTTTAACCGCATACCGTAGTTTCCATTATTCAGATTATGCCATACACTAGAGGCCATTATTCAATTATGCCACACAGAGAGAGGTATAAAGCCCCCCATGAGGGAGAATCAGTCAGTGAGAGGGGGTGGGTGGTGAGGGTATAGTACATACAAAGGGAGGAATAAAAACCCCCAGGAGGGAGCATCAGTCAGTGAGAGGCGTGTGTGTGTGTGTGTGTGTGGGGGGGGGGGGGGATACAGTACATACATGGGGAGGAATGAAGCTCTCCAGGAGGAAGCAGCAGTCAGTGGGGGTGGGAGTGTAATACATATGTACATGGGAAGGAATAAAGCTGCCAGAAATAAACAGCAGTCAGTGAGGAGTGGGTAAGGTGTGATGGGGTATAGTACAAACATGGGGAGAAGTAAAGCCCCCCAGGAGGAAAGAAGGAAAGGAGGGAGCAGCAGTCAGTGGGGTGGGGGTGGGGTGACTAATATATACATACATGAGGAATACAGCCCTTCAGGAGGGAGAAGCAGTCAGTGAGAAGGGGGTTGGATTGTGGGGGTATAGTACATACATGGGGAGGACTACAGCCCACCAGTGGGAGCAGCAGTAATTGAGGGGGGAGTATAATACACACATGGGGAGGACTAAAGCTCCCAGGAGGAAGCAGCAATCGGTGGAGTGGGTATAATACTATATGGGGAGGAATAAAGCCCCCCTAGGAGGGAGCAGCAATCAGTGGAGAGGTTGGGGGTATAATACTATATGGGGAGGAATAAAGCCTCCTAGGAGGGAGCAGCAGTCAGTGAGGGGGAGGGAAGGGTATAATACTCATATGGGGAGAAATAAAGCCCCCCAGGAGGGAACAGCAATCATTGAGGGGGGTATAATACATACATAGAAACCAATACAGCCCGGCAATGAGAAAGCAACAGACACCAATCTTTCCCCCCCACCTCACATACCATCAACCCCATTATCTGTCACATCATGCCCCAGGGTCGGTACCTGGAGGCCGCCTCTGTTCACATCCTTCACTGCAGCCCCAGCAGTGACACTGCTGTGTGGGGTCTGCCTCCCCACCGGGGCCAGTACGTGGTTCAAGTCGCCAAACACATCCAGCGGCATGATGTCACCCGGCCTATTCAAATAAATAGGGCCTGGAAGCGGAGTTCAGGCAACGGCTGGCCTGCTCCATGTCACTAGCTCCCTTCCTCCCTGCCTTCTCCCCTACAGTCCGAGCAGCGCTGCAAATATGGCATCCAAAGGCACACACAGGAGTGACGGAAGCAACCATCATCCGTCCCTGATGCCTGCAGCAGATGGGGGTGGTTAAAGAGCAGTGCTCTGCGGAGCTGGACCCTTACCTTAGCAGTTAACAGGAGAATCATCGCTGCATGCAACCACCACCACGGGAGGGACTGATCAAGTAGTTCAGAACTACTATATGATTCTACCCCTTAGCCACAGAGTACACCCCCAGGTGGTGCCCCTCCCTTGGCCGGCACCCCTGGCGAGCACCTTCCTGGCCAATGGGTAGATACACCTCTGGCTGGGAGTATGTTTACTTTTTAATAACATTGCCAGCCTATCATATTGACAGTTTTATTGCTAGGGTCCCCCACAATTTTATTGCCCTGAGGCCCCCACAAACCTTAATCTGGCTCTGTAATGAGCCATTGCATATACACCTTAGTGGTCATTTGTTGGCCTGGCTCTCAGAAGGCCAGGAATAATGGTATCTCTGAAAGATTGGCTCCCAGTCAATTGCCCTTTCAGCCTTCTCCAAACATTCTCCCTGATTGCTGTGATATATAATGGAAATATTGGAAGTAAATATGAGACTTAGGGGTCTATTCATGAAGCAGTGAGAAGAGTGGAGAAGTGAGCCAGTGGAGAAGTTGCCCATGGCAACCAATCAGCTGCTCCGTACAATTGTATAGTATGCAAATTATAAATGTTACTTCGATGCTGATTGGTTGCCATGGGCAACTTATCCACTGGCTCACTTCTCCACACTTTTCACTGATTCATGAATAGACACCTTAGGGGTCTATTTACTGAGCCTTGGATGGAGATAAAGTTGACCGAGATAAAGTACCATCCAATAAACTCCCAACTGTCATTTTTCAAACACAGCCTGTGGCATGGCAGTTAGGAGCCGATTGGCTAGTACTTTATCTCTGTCGACTTTATCTCCACCCAAGGCTTAGTAAATAGACTCCATGGACAGCAATAGCACCATTGTCAGGTAATACAAAAATGTAAAAATTGCACTCAACAGACTGCAAAAATATTCAGCACAAAGGGGGTAATTCTGAGTTGATCGCAGCAGCAAGTTTGTTAGCAATTGGGCAAAACCATGTGCACTGCAGGGGGTGCAGATATAACATGTGCAGAGAGAATAAGATTTCGGTGGATTATTTTGTTTCTGTGCAGGGTAAATACTGGCTGCTTTATTTTTACACTGCAATTTAGATTTCAGTTTGAACACACCCCACCCAAATCTAACTTTCTCTGCACATGTTATATCTGTCCCCCTGCATTGCACATGGTTTTGCCCAACTGCTAACATATTTGCTTCTGCGATCAACTCAGAATTAGGCCCAAAGTTCTTTAATAAACTCTGTTCTTTGCGACTTCAGATTTGCAGTAGACACAAATAAAGGAAAACTGCTCTGGATAATTCTTTGTCACGTATGTGATTATTTTCTGCAATATATATTGAGGAGCTCAACCATAATTCTTCAATCTGTACAACGCTGTCGTATTATTTACAGACAGGGCCAAAAATCCTGTCCCTGGAGGTCTTATAGATTATGGATGTTTATATTCATATAGAGGCTCTTAACTTCAAATTAGGAGATGCCTAAAGACATTGCAGCTAATAGGATAATGATTTTCATAGGGCATTTGTCATGTTGCAAGATGTCCATGATGGATTCAGAGTGATCACCCTAAATTTGTAATCGAAAAAAGATTGTAAGTTGGGGCAAGTCATAATGACAAGCTTAACCTCAGCATTCTTGAAACCATCTAGTTATAGTCAATCACACATCACTGTACATTTTACAAAATTGTGCAATCCTTACAGAGGCATTCCAGCTAGTCCCAGATGCCACAACAAAACACAGCATTTAACCACAAAGGGTTCTGGGTAAAAACCATGTAAATTGACACAAAGGATATATTTACTAAGATTCGTAATTTTGCCGATTTCAGCCGAGATCAATCTCGGCTGACATCAGTAGTGTACGAGTGCAACTTTTTTGAAAAAAAAAAAAAAAACACGGTAATTTACTAAACTACCGTGTTTTTTTCAATTCAAGTTCCCCGATGCTAAAGTAATTTGTATTGCCAGCAGTGTTTTATGGGAGAGAATAATAAAACACTGCAGGACTTAACACAATGAATCCAGGCCAGATCAGTGAGATCCGTGCTGGTCTTCATTGTGTACAGTATGTAAAGTGTTAAAATTCTTTACAAAAATTGCATGGGGTCCCCCCTCCTAAGCATAACCAGCCTCACACTCTTTGAGACAGTCCTGGATGTTTAAATACCGGGTAAAAATTGTGTAGGTTCCCCCAGTATTTAGACAACCAGCACAGGGCTCTTGGTCCGGTCCTGGTTCCAAAAATATAGGGGACAAAAGACGTAGGGGTCCCCCGTATTTTTTAAACCAGTGGCTCCACTAGCCAGGGACATAATGCCACAGCCTAGGAACACTTTTATACTGGTCCCTGCGGCTGTGGCATTACCTGCGCAACTATTCACCCCTGGCCGGGTTTCCCCCGGGGAAGTGGGGTCCCCTTAAATTAAGGGGTCCCCCCTCCAGTCACCCAAGAGCCAGGAGTGAAGCCCGAGGCTGTCCCCCTATCCCTGGGCAGTTGATGGGGGGCTGATAGCCTTTTTGAGTGTAAAAAAAATAATATTGTCTTTTGTTATGGAACTACAAGTACCAGCAAGCCTCCCCCACTTTCTGGTACTTGGAGAACCACAAGTACCAGCATGCGGGAAAATAACGGACCCGCTGGTACCTGTAGTTCTACAACAAAATAAATACTCAATTAAAACATTACACACACACCGTGACAGTAAAACTTTAATAAACATACATGCACACTTACACACTCATACAAACTTACCTACATCCCACGCCGCCATTCACCTGTAATAAAAAAATATACATACAAACAATCCAGTGATGATCTGTCTTCTTCGTTCCTGAAGTAATCCACGGGTTAAAAAAAATAAAGTGCAAATCCCGGTCCAATGAACTAAAGGGGTTCCATGTTTACACATGGAACCCCTTTACCCAAATGACGTGACTCCCCAAGACTCCTGTCACTAGAGGACCCGGCAGCCAATCAGGAAGTGCCATGTCATAGCACTCTCCTGATTGGCTGTGTGCTCCTGGCCTGTCAATCAGGCAGAGAGCACTGGCTAGAATGGAGCATCGCTGCGCCCCATTCTAGCCTATGATGGGAAAATTGTGCTCTGCGGCTAATCGCACAGCTAATTGGGGTCACTCTGGTGGCTTAGGAGGGGGGACCCTATGCAATTTTGGGGGGGATTTTTAACTCTTTCAGACCCTTTTACACAGATAAGCATGCACGGATCTCACTGATCCGTGCATGACTATCCAAACACGCCAGCAAAAAGCAGGTCTATTTGAATGCTCCATATTTTTACGAATTCTATGCTTTTCCGGCAATGTGTTTGGCTATTGTCAGCAGTGATTGAGAATACAAATTCTTAGAAAATTCCCGAGTTGTATAAAATAACAGATTTGTTTGACCGATGGTCTATTCATTCGTATTTGTGCGGTCAGCAGTGTATCTCAATACGAATGGCCCAACACTGCCGAGATTTGTGTTTAGTAAATTCCCAAGATCACACTTAGAAAAAAAAACCCAACTCGAATGAAATCGGGACCTTAGTAAATATACCCCAAAATGTATACCTTCTCCCAGAAGCGTTTGGGTGTGGTTCAATAGATCTACAGTAAGAAGATAGAAAGTTAATAGTTTGAACCCAAATGGTCGACATGCAGAAGGTCGACAAGGGTTAAGAGAAAATGTCCACAGGGTTAAAAGGTTGACATGAAAATGGTCAACATAAAAATGGTCAACTATAGTTTTTTTGTGTCATTTTGTACGTTTCACCATATCTGACCCAAATGAGTGGAAGCGTGTACGCTCGCCACTCTTCGTGAAGGCTACTATTCCCAATAGTACTCCATGTGGATGGTAAATGATGAGAAAGTTGTTTAAAAAAGAAAATATGTTGACCATATGTATATTGTCACGTCAACCTTTTAAACCTGTCAACCTCTTCTACCTATTGACCTTAAGCATTTTCTACCTTTTACCTGTAAACCTTTTGATCCTGTTGACCTTTTGATCCTGTCGATCATTTAGGGTCGATCTATTGATTATCTTTATACTGTAGATCTATCAACCAGATAATGAAGAGATTTACCCCATGTTGCATCCAGAGGGTATTCATTTCAGGCAAAGACATAGGAGTATCAGGATTCATAAGATACAGGCGGAGCTTCCCGACCAGAGGAAAGATAGTATGAGGGAGAGAGCTGTGGACACAGGAATGGGACACAAGACGCATCCTGCATATGTACAAAGTACCAATAATTCGTACTTTGGGGAAGAAGAGGCAACTCCAACACCACATTTGAATAACCCCCTTTCTCTTTTAATTGCAGCCTGGACTGGCAGTCCCAGAGGGAAAAACACCTTCCCCTGGGACTGCCTGTTCAGATTTTGATTGTCAGATAGCACTTCCAATGGGAAGTCACTTCCAGTTACAGTGTAGCCAGTGCAGTTACAGACTGCAACTGACTCACTGAGGTGATAGATTTTACTGGGGGGACAGCAACCCTGCATGAGTATGAGTGTTCTCCCATGGACAAGGAGTCATGTAAAGGATCTGCAGCTAAAGGTACTCAAACAATGGGATTGCAATCCAGAAACAGAAGATCAACTTTCTTGGGAAACTGATCAAGAGCTCCAGAAGGCATTGACTGCTGTCAAGGTCAGGGATGGTGCTTCCATTTAGGCAGCTTAATGCAGTCTATGACGGGTAGGACCACTTAGGCTGCCTGCGACAAAAATAAAGGATGTCTCTAAAAAAGATATCCTTCTTCTAGACCTGGGGTCAGCAACTAGACTACCCAGTCCCACTTTAAACTTCACTGACAGGAATACAAAAAGCGCACAGATATCCAGTAAGTAATAGACCCTCCACGGATGGCACCATGTAGTTACCGCCCACTCCTCTCTGTTCCAATTGGCCAATGGAGATATCTGTGGGACAGTGAACGTAGTTCAGGTGGTACCCTATCTGCTCCACACCATGACCTGCGCTCCTGCCCCAGGGACAACTGCTTCCACTGGGACACCCTGCATGTTAAGATGACTGCATGAATGAACTCATGACTGCACAGCTCACCCTGTACTCCGAGATGGTAACCGGGCTCCTCCATCCCTGCAACTCTCTGGGCAGCTGCGTCACCAGCAAGAGACCCATAATCCAAGAGAGCCCTGTGCAAAACCAAATGCACCCAGGTGAGTGTGACAGCACGGAGGGGCTGGAAAGTGGTAATTGGGGGTGGGGGTGGGGGGAGGGCATTAGGCTGAAGTTAGGCTAGGAAACCTTGCACTGGCCTTGCCTACATTACAAGCTACATCATTCACAATCAGAAGATGTGTTGTTGTAGTAGTACCTGTTGTGATGCTCAGTGCAATAACACCCCCAAATCCTCCACATTTTTATTGAAGTGCCATAAATTAAAACTACAGCAGCTTATGAGTGACTGTTATATGAACGAACATAGTTATTGACATTTTCTACATGTGTCTTGCTACAGGAAATTAGAACATTAAAGGCAATTTAGTCATGAAAAAACATAACTCTTGTTGTAACCATAATATAAACCATAAGTGTAATAATAATAACCATTGTGATTTTAAAAATCTCTAAAAATTCTTAGCTTACCTAACGTTTATTTTTTTACTTTATTTTACTTTTTAACTAAAGCAGACCAGACTGAGGTTTTTATTCAGTATTCATGAGGAAAACTAATTTCTACAGACATTAGGAATACCATAGCCCAATTGTAGACCTTTTTCTGTATCTGGATCAATACGTTTGGACATTTTTTTTTTGCTGTTCTTGGCTGTAGCAATTTGCTGGGATAAGACTGTCATCTGCGTGGTTTACTTGTCATTGGAGATGCCTTGCGTTTGCATTATGGAGGCAGTTGAAGTAGAATTCTTCATATCAGCTGCTCCTTTGCTTGTCATTTCACTGTTTGAGGCAGAGGGCTGTGTACGCCGAGTGCTGTGTCTTGAACACTCAGTACTTGTGACGACCTTCAGTAATATAGTCTTTAGCCTTTTGCGTCCTTTAAATGTTTTTCCAATGCCGCAGTTGTGACAAGTGTCCATATTGCTTTGCACAAACAAGTTGTGATGCTGAATAGAATAGGCACATATGAACCAGAGTCTTTTTTTTTCTTTCCTTGCTTGTTAATAGTAGGTCTTAATTGTCTTCGGGCAATAGTACCATAAATGGATGCGAGTAGGACACCTACTCTGTTTACTGTATTTCCTCACTGAATAAATTACCATGCAGTCTTAAATCTCCTTATTCTGCCTTGTCTCTATTTTATATATCTCAATCTCAAATAACCCTATACCAGTTTAACCCATATAAAGGCGTTTCCTATCCTACCTATATTTTGACTAATAATGCTATTTAAAATGATTTGACATGTCTATGGCAACATCCTATCAATACAATATATGAATATAATTTTGCTTCAAACAGATATTAAATATCATTTAGGAATGGCTTTAAATATCTCTAATTCCATCCAGTATTATGTTATATGCAGCCATGTGCATATACAGTGACCCTGTTACGCTACAATTAATTCTCTTAGACTTGTTATAGTCTTTATTAAGAGAATTAATCACCCACTTAATAATCTTGGCCCAATTTGTTTCAACGGAGTATGCCATCCTTTATTAGATATTTAATTACTTTTGAAGCTTTTATGAAGGAAGCATAGGTAATATCTACTGTGTAATATAAAAAACACAAAATATTTACAAGGTATAATACAATGATATAACATATATATCAGACAAATATTTACATATATGTGAATAAAGGTATATGAAGGGATGAGACAGTTCTGCATAATCACAGTGATGAGATGTACTGTACACTGTTGTGGATGTGTACATGTAGTTTGAAAGACAAGTGATGAAAGGGTTAATGAAAACCTTTCCCTTTCTTGTGAAACTGGAAAAAAAACTTTGATTTGTCCATATGTCAGTCTTTTGGGCTGCTATGTGGATTTTGCTGGATTGCAGCGATGAAAGGGTTAATGGAGACCTTTTCCCTTGTAGATTGGAGTCTTTTTGGAGTCTTGCATCCTTCATCATACAGGTTGCCAGGTTTACTTTGATTCAAACAAAAAGACATGCAATGAATATCAAGGCTATTTACATACTGATTCAGTATTGCTTGCTATGCATTCTGTCCTATCTGCTGTTTTGTTATCAGGTACAGAATTTACAAATGTGTCTTTAAAGATTAAATAACAAACAATTGTTTCTGGCCTGTGCCAATCTTTCCTGTCACATTGTGTGTCAATGACAGCACAATTGTCACTGCAGATATGATGCAGGTTTAATTTGGAAACTGTGGCTGTTTGAACGGTTGTAGTATGGCTGAACGGCGGTCTCCTGACCGCCGGTCAGCTTACCGACGCCGGGATCCCGGCAGCATAACGACGCCGGGATCCCGGCGGGGAGGGGCGAGTGCAGCACCCATGAGTGGAAATAGTCCCTGTTGGGTCGGCATGCCGACCATCAGGATACTGAGCCGGCGGGATGGTGGAGGAGGTCATGTGACTGTCGGTCAGCAACTGCCGGTCACATGAATACCACCCGTTTCATGTGACCACCATCAAAGCAAACAATGGCTACATTGGATCTAACAAGTAAAGGAATGATACTACCGTATTCACTTGCGACCATACTCCCTTGTGACGCAGCCTGGGCCCAGACTGTCTTCAACCATAGCATTTGCTGCTTGGTGTGGCTCCTTAGTCTGGAAGAATCTTGGAGCTTCTGAAAAATACTTTTGTGGGGAGAGAAACTTGTTAGACTTTGCCAGGGCTTTCTGTCTTTCCACGCCTGTAATTAAATGGTTATGGCACCAGGGCATAAAAACATTCTCATCCTGGTGATACTTTGTGTCATTGTTAATTGGTGTGTGGTTTGCAGAATGACACTCTGAATGTGGTATCTCTGAGAGCATGAAAACATTTGCACCATCACTAGATGTCTCTGAGTGCTCGGTGGGGGTTACAAACATTTGGGAACTTTTTGTGTGGATATGTGCCCCCAAATTAATATCATGCATCAGTCCTTTAAACATATTTGCAGGTGAATACATTTCAGGGTTTGCAACTGCGGTTACCATTGGATTTTTCACCATGGAGAACTTCTCCACCCCTGTATGCATTTCACAGCTGCTATCTGTGTTTAAGTCTGCTGACAATTCACTTTTGCCTAAGGGCATAACAAATTCTTGATTTACATTGTGAACTCTGAGAGTGTATTCAGCAGAATACTCATAATCTGAGTTACAATGATCTTCCCCATTGCTAGAAACGGTGTAGGGGACATCTCCTATTGCTCCTACATTTGTTGCATTGATGTGCTGTTTGATGATAGACACATCATGCACATTGCTGCTTTCTTCCTTTACCAAAGAGGCTGTTCTGCTGGTGGTCTGTGTGACCATAGCAGACTCTGTGTGCTGCACATGGACAATGCTGTCCTGAGTCTCACCTACATCTAGAATATTCTCCCTTGTACTTTCTTTTATCTCCTCCTGAGAGGTCATGACAGTTTGCTTACAATCTGCCAGGCTTTTTGCTTCTGCCCCAATCTTTTTCTGTTTATTTTCCTGTTTAAGGGACTTAAATAATGAATGCATTTTTGCATTAATGGTCAGGCATGCCTTACGAAGACGCGATCCTGATTCTTCTTTACATTTCTGTTTGGCTTCTAAAGCCGCAGTTCTGCGCATTTTTCTTAATGCTACAGAAAACTTTTGCATTTTTAACATTGCAATCATTTACAATGCTACATTTTTTATATTCTTTGTTTTTAGTACCCACGGTATCCTCTCCTTAAGATTGACCGGTGTCTTAAGGTTAAACTCTAATACCTGGTACATATATTCATTTATTTGGGAATACTCATTTCCACTGTGCACCTTTTATTTTTATTCTAGGCCTTTAAATTCTTTATTTGTAACCTATTCCACTGTGATCTTGTAAACTGCCAGCAGGCTTACAGCCCTTGGTGCTGCTTCCTAATAAATATTATGTTAGTTAAAATAATGTATATTACACTAACACATTTATCCTAGGTTATACAGATTACAAGATAAGATTACACAATGGTAATACGTGTTCATAACATATTCCCCCCGTGATTCTGCAGATTTGGTAGCCAGCTTATAGCATCTGCTACTCCTTTAAAATTTTATAATCAAACAATCAGATTCAGTAATAACAAGTCCAATTCGTGGTCGCCAATATTGATTTATGGAATCATATTTATGAATATTAATATTTAATATATCATATATGGTATTTAATATATGGATATATTTTAATTAATATGCGTTTATCATATATATCTGCAAATATATTATGTCAGGCTTATAAAGTGGCTGATAAATATATTCAGCCCTTATACATATGACTTATGAAATTATGAAGTTAAGATTCCTTAAAGAGAGTTCAAGCTTGAATATTACCGCTCTTTTTATATGATTATTTATTTACAGGCAGATCAAATCCTACAGAATACGATATACACAGTAGTGATATATATATATACTAATATTTATCTATGCTTCCTTACTTATATAACATAAAACAACATGACATAAGTTTCACAAACAGTTTCAATTACTAACATAAAGTGTATACTTGCAAGTTACAGATCCTTTCCTTCTGCATCTCTCCTCCTCTTCATGACTTCTTCTCCTTCCTGACTACTCTACCACTGACTGACTCAAGTATATATGCCTATACTGTTAACCATCTGCTGGTATATTCTCATATTGTTCTCAGTGTAAAAGATAATTATAGGTTTGCTAGATTCCAAGGTGTCGTAAAACAAACATTGAACTGAGCTGTCATGTCCTGTTCACGGAGGCATGGTGTCATAAAATGTTACTTCCTTCATCATCAAAGAGCTTACTATTTCCCTGTAAATATTATTACTTGGTTTGGGGGTTACAGTTTCAATAGATCTTCTGTTGTCATTGTCACTGGCCTGCAATATAACTAGACAATACAATAGGCCAGCTAGTTTATAATTGCCAAAGGCATTTTGAGCTTTGATTCCAATCTACTGTAAGCACATCTGTGAATTCCAGTGTCCAAGTGACCAAAAGAGCTCTCAGTCACATATCTATTATCATTTATGGCCTGAAACCTATTTAGACCACAATGATTCTTAATATTGCAGTAAAACACAAATATATACAGTATACACACAATGTAGTTTTGTAAATTACTTAAACATTTAACTTATACAAACCTAATTCAGCTAAACATTACCTCATACATTCAAACGTATTTCATATCTCTTCCTTACTATACAAACAAATATAGAAAACCACAGCACTCGCCACCCCAGAAGCGGGGTGCAGTGTCTGCACTCACCACTCATAGGGTGGGGTGCATGCTTCCTTACTATATATATCCACTATACTATTCACTATGGTTACATCACCTATTTATAATGAATTATATTTTAATTCAGACAATATCTATTGCCCTGATATTATGTTAACTGCGGACAATTACCTATATGGCAACACGGCTGTGGAACTTACACCTCCACACTTTCATCAATGTGGCTGGAAATTGGGTATTGGTTGGGGTGGAGGTGGGGCAGAAGCCAGAATTATGCTTAGCGTGCCGAGAAACCTCGCACTAGCCCTGGGCAGGGTCAACATTAAAAGTAATATGAGTACCGTTCTCAGAACAAAAATGCACTGTGTTAACAATAGATTCATGCTCCAAGTGTTGAGATGGCTATGCACTGCACAGAAATTGTGCAGTTGATCAAATGACTGGTTTGAGCGATTATTTTCAGTGTATGATCTGACCATTAAGTTCTTACAACCTTAAAATGGCTAAAAAGGGGTTTGGTTCATTTGGTTATGTTAGCAAACCTGTAAGATCCACCCGAACATTGTTCTGCTGACATCAGGCAGTGAATGGAGATTGCCTTCACAAATCAGGCAGTGTATAGAGGCAGTCTTATTATCATGATGTAACCTGTCCCCTCATCCTGTGCCTACTGCTCAGCTGTTCAGTCTATTGCCAGCTTTACTCTACAATGTGATACATAATGTATGGAGGCAAAAGACTGCATGCAATAATTTTGGAAGCAATTGTAGTGTGGTGAGCAACTGAACCAGCTGCACCCCAACTAGAGCAAAAACACGTACAGACCTTTTCTGACAACTGGGTAGTGGTTTCCTTCATATGCAAACAAGGAGGTACCAAAAGCAAGTACATGATTATAGAAATATTAACAATAATATCACATGAGCATAGTACAATGTAAAAATCCTCACAGCACTCCATGTACAGTAGCAGCAAAGTGGCAGATTACTTCAGGAGATACCGGATCCACCCAGGGGAATGGCCAATGCATAAGTATCAACAAATTCTATAATTCAGGTGGATTTGATTGCAACAAGACAAAATAATACATTGTGAAAATTCTACTCCCATCACAGACTTAAAAGCAGACTGAACAGATGTCCTAACAAAGCTTTGAAGATTAAAACTGGGATAATGTATGTATTCACTCCTGTTCCTCTACCTGTAAGGGCACTGAAGAAGACTAAAGGAAAAACAGTAGAAGTTAAAGCAAAGCCTCTCTTTTGGCCTCACAGATCATGGTTCACAGTTGGGGAAAGTTTATCATAAAACCATCATGACCTCTATCTCCTCATCATGGACCTGTCTCCAAGTCTAGATAAGCTTTTTTTTGATGATGTGGAGACTGGGTGATTAATATTAAAAAGCAAGGGTATCTTTAATAAGGTAATTGCAGCATTACTATGGATAAAGGGGGAAAAAATTGATTATATATTGGTGCAGATTTTAGTCGGTCAAGGCACAAGATGATTATTTACCTAAAATGCTGGACTTTCTTGGAGAAGTTATTCAGAATGCCCTTTCCCCTTTATTAAAGATTTGGGTGTATTTTTGAGTATATTATTAGATGGATTACAGATAATCTAATCAAAGGATTGTCTCTAGCAGAAAATTATTTGGCCATGTGCCACCTTGGGATCTCAATTTTGTTTTTGATGTATTAAAATATTATAGTGAATTATCATTCAGATTTTTGATACTCAAAGTAATATTATTTGTAGCAATCACATCTGCTAGAACAGTAGGAGAATCCCAGGTTTTATGGTAAAAGGGACAATGTCTGAACATACAGTAAACTCAGGTAAAGTGGTGCTGGGAACAAATCATACACTCTTGCCTAAAGTTGTCTTCATGTCACATCATCTCTGTGTTCAATGATAAGGAAGTAAAACTGCATATGTTAGATGTGGTTAGAGCAATTTCAATATACTGTATCTCTTCTGAACATAGGATGTCAGAAAAAAACAGATATTCTCTTTGTAGTTCATGAAGGTCCAGGGTTAAACTCCTTCTAAGAACGTGCTTGCAAGATGGATTAGAAAAGTCATCTCACAGGCTTATGAGAAGAAAGTACGTGAGGTGCCAAAAATATTGGTGGCACATTCAATGATAGCAGTAGTGATCCCCTGACCTCTCAGGGCACAGGTTTCATAAGACATTTTTGAAAAGCAGCAGGCTGGTTTTCACTTCATGGAAAGAAAATGATCAATTACCCAAGGCGCAAACACACCTGTGCAGCTACCTGAGGTTGAAAGGGCCACTTAACCCTCATAAGCAAATACAGTATGGAAAAAAAACACAGGTGTAAAAGCGCTTTTACACCTGTGTTTTTTTTCCATACTGGTTTTCACTTCATACATTTTCTAAACATTATATTGTGGATGTCATTATATTGGAAGACACTCAGTTTCGAAAGAAAATAATTCAGTAGTTGCTCAATAAAATATCTTATTTGTGCATGAAACATTTGGTGTGAAAAGTAATAGGGTGTGAAATGTAATAGGGTGTGAGAATCAGAAAGTGAAAGATTTTGGTAAAATCTTCTTATTTTTTTTAAAATGGCAATCATTTACATGGCAAAACCAGGTTGATTTTAGCCATGTAAATTATTACCACTTTAAAAAAAAAACAGGAGAATTTTACCAAAATCTCTCACTTTCTGATTCTCACACCCGATTACATTTCACCCTAGTTGTTTATTTTTGCTTTTTTCAACCACTGGAATATTTGATGCTATTTTACATCCCATACGTAAGAGCTTGCGATGTCCCTCCAGTGTTTCTGTTAGAGATGAGCGCCTGAAATTTTTCGGGTTTTGTGTTTTGGTTTTGGGTTCGGTTCCGCGGCCGTGTTTTGGGTTCGAACGCGTTTTGGCAAAACCTCACCGAATTTTTTTTGTCGGATTCGGGTGTGTTTTGGATTCGGGTGTTTTTTTCAAAAAACCCTAAAAAACAGCTTAAATCATAGAATTTGGGGGTAATTTTGATCCCAAAGTATTATTAACCTCAAAAAACATAATTTACACTCATTTTCAGCCTATTCTGAACACATCACACCTCACAATATTATTTTTAGTCCTAAAATTTGCACCGAGGTCGCTGTGTGAGTAAGATAAGCGACCCTAGTGGCCGACACAAACACCGGGCCCATCTAGGAGTGGCACTGCAGTGTCACGCAGGATGTCCCTTCCAAAAAACCCTCCCCAAACAGCACATGACGCAAAGAAAAAAAGAGGCGCAATGAGGTAGCTGACTGTGTGAGAAAGATAAGCGACCCTAGTGGCCGACACAAACACCGGGCCCATCTAGGAGTGGCACTGCAGTGTCACGCAGGATGTCCCTTCCAAAAAACCCTCCCCAAACAGCACATGACGCAAAGAAAAAAAGAGGCGCAATGAGGTAGCTGTGTGAGAAAGATAAGCGACCCTAGTGGCCGACACAAACACCGGGCCCATCTAGGAGTGGCACTGCAGTGTCACGCAGGATGTCCCTTCCAAAAAACCCTCCCCAAACAGCACATGACGCAAAGAAAAAAAGAGGCGCAATGAGGTAGCTGTGTGAGTAAGATTAGCGACCCTAGTGGCCGACACAAACACCGGGCCCATCTAGGAGTGGCACTGCAGTGTCACGCAGGATGGCCCTTCCAAAAAACCCTCCCCAAACAGCACATGACGCAAAGAAAAAAAGAGGCGCAATGAGGTAGCTGACTGTGTGAGTAAGATTAGCGACCCTAGTGGCCGACACAAACACCGGGCACATCTAGGAGTGGCACTGCAGTGTCACGCAGGATGTCCCTTCCAAAAAACCCTCCCCAAACAGCACATGACGCAAAGAAAAAAAGAGGCGCAATGAGGTAGCTGACTGTGTGAGAAAGATAAGCGACCCTAGTGGCCGACACAAACACCGGGCCCATCTAGGAGTGGCACTGCAGTGTCACGCAGGATGTCCCTTCCAAAAAACCCTCCCCAATCAGCACATGATGCAAAGAAAAAGAAAAGAAAAAAGAGGTGCAAGATGGAATTATCCTTGGGCCCTCCCACCCACCCTTATGTTGTATAAACAAAACAGGACATGCACACTTTAACCAACCCATCATTTCAGTGACAGGGTCTGCCACACGACTGTGACTGATATGACGGGTTGGTTTGGACCCCCCCCAAAAAAGAAGCAATTAATCTCTCCTTGCACAAACTGGCTCTACAGAGGCAAGATGTCCACCTCATCTTCACCCTCCGATATATCACCGTGTACATCCCCCTCCTCACAGATTATCAATTCGTCCCCACTGGAATCCACCATCTCAGCTCCCTGTGTACTTTGTGGAGGCAATTGCTGCTGGTCAATGTCTCCGCGGAGGAATTGATTATAATTCATTTTAATGAACATCATCTTCTCCACATTTTCTGGATGTAACCTCGTACGCCGATTGCTGACAAGGTGAGCGGCGGCACTAAACACTCTTTCGGAGTACACACTTGTGGGAGGGCAACTTAGGTAGAATAAAGCCAGTTTGTGCAAGGGCCTCCAAATTGCCTCTTTTTCCTGCCAGTATAAGTACGGACTGTGTGACGTGCCTACTTGGATGCGGTCACTCATATAATCCTCCACCATTCTATCAATGTTGAGAGAATCATATGCAGTGACAGTAGACGACATGTCCGTAATCGTTGTCAGGTCCTTCAGTCCGGACCAGATGTCAGCATCAGCAGTCGCTCCAGACTGCCCTGCATCACCGCCAGCGGGTGGGCTCGGAATTCTGAGCCTTTTCCTCGCACCCCCAGTTGCGGGAGAATGTGAAGGAGGAGATGTTGACAGGTCGCGTTCCGCTTGACTTGACAATTTTGTCACCAGCAGGTCTTTCAACCCCAGCAGACCTGTGTCTGCCGGAAAGAGAGATCCAAGGTAGGCTTTAAATCTAGGATCGAGCACGGTGGCCAAAATGTAGTGCTCTGATTTCAACAGATTGACCACCCGTGAATCCTTGTTAAGCGAATTAAGGGCTGCATCCACAAGTCCCACATGCCTAGCGGAATCGCTCTGTGTTAGCTCCTTCTTCAATGCCTCCAGCTTCTTCTGCAAAAGCCTGATGAGGGGAATGACCTGACTCAGGCTGGCAGTGTCTGAACTGACTTCACGTGTGGCAAGTTCAAAGGGCATCAGAACCTTGCACAACGTTGAAATCATTCTCCACTGCACTTGAGACAGGTGCATTCCATCTCCTATATCGTGCTCAATTGTATAGGCTTGAATGGCCTTTTGCTGCTCCTCCAACCTCTGAAGCATATAGAGGGTTGAATTCCACCTCGTTACCACTTCTTGCTTCAGATGATGGCAGGGCAGGTTCAGTAGTTTTTGGTGGTGCTCCAGTCTTCTGTACGTGGTGCCTGTACGCCGAAAGTGTCCCGCAATTTTTCTGGCCACCGACAGCATCTCTTGCACGCCCCTGTCGTTTTTTAAAAAATTCTGCACCACCAAATTCAAGGTATGTGCAAAACATGGGACGTGCTGGAATTTGCCCATATTTAATGCACACACAATATTGCTGGCGTTGTCCGATGCCACAAATCCACAGGAGAGTCCAATTGGGGTAAGCCATTCCGCGATGATCTTCCTCAGTTGCCGTAAGAGGTTTTCAGCTGTGTGCGTATTCTGGAAAGCGGTGATACAAAGCGTAGCCTGCCTAGGAAAGAGTTGGCGTTTGCGAGATGCTGCTACTGGTGCCGCCGCTGCTGTTCTTGCGGCGGGAGTCCATACATCTACCCAGTGGGCTGTCACAGTCATATAGTCCTGACCCTGCCCTGCTCCACTTGTCCACATGTCCGTGGTTAAGTGGACATTGGGTACAACTGCATTTTTTAGGACACTGGTGAGTCTTTTTCTGACGTCCGTGTACATTCTCGGTATCGCCTGCCTAGAGAAGTGGAACCTAGATGGTATTTGGTAACGGGGGCACACTGCCTCAATAAATTGTCTAGTTCCCTGTGAACTAACGGCGGATACCGGACGCACGTCTAACACCAACATAGTTGTCAAGGACTCAGTTATCCGCTTTGCAGTAGGATGACTGCTGTGATATTTCATCTTCCTCGCAAAGGACTGTTGAACAGTCAATTGCTTACTGGAAGTAGTACAAGTGGGCTTACGACTTCCCCTCTGGGATGACCATCGACTCCCAGCGGCAACAACAGCAGCGCCAGCAGCAGTAGGCGTTACACGCAAGGATGCATCGGAGGAATCCCAGGCAGGAGAGGACTCGTCAGACTTGCCAGTGACATGGCCTGCAGGACTATTGGCATTCCTGGGGAAGGAGGAAATTGACACTGAGGGAGTTGGTGGGGTGGTTTGCGTGAGCTTGGTTACAAGAGGAAGGGATTTACTGGTCAGTGGACTGCTTCCGCTGTCACCCAAAGTTTTTGAACTTGTCACTGACTTATTATGAATGCGCTGCAGGTGACGTATAAGGGAGGATGTTCCAAGGTGGTTAACGTCCTTACCCCTACTTATTACAGCTTGACAAAGGGAACACACGGCTTGACACCTGTTGTCCGCATTTCTGGTGAAATACCTCCACACCGAAGAGCTGATTTTTTTGGTATTTTCACCTGGCATGTCAACGGCCATATTCCTCCCACGGACAACAGGTGTCTCCCCGGGTGCCTGACTTAAACAAACCACCTCACCATCAGAATCCTCCTGGTCAATTTCCTCCCCAGCGCCAGCAACACCCATATCCTCCTCATCCTGGTGTACTTCAACACTGACATCTTCAATCTGACTATCAGGAACTGGACTGCGGGTGCTCCTTCCAGCACTTGCAGGGGGCATGCAAATAGTGGAAGGCGCATGCTCTTCACGTCCAGTGTTGGGAAGGTCAGGCATCGCAAACGACACAATTGGACTCTCCTTGTGGATTTGGGATTTCAAAGAACGCACAGTTCTTTGCGGTGCTTTTGCCAGCTTGAGTCTTTTCAGTTTTCTAGCGAGAGGCTGAGTGCTTCCATCCTCATGTGAAGCTGAACCACTAGCCATGAACATAGGCCAGGGCCTCAGCCGTTCCTTGCCACTCCGTGTGGTAAATGGCATATTGGCAAGTTTACGCTTCTCCTCCGACAATTTTATTTTAGGTTTTGGAGTCCTTTTTTTTCTGATATTTGGTGTTTTGGATTTGACATGCTCTGTACTATGACATTGGGCATCGGCCTTGGCAGACGACGTTGCTGGCATTTCATCGTCTCGGCCATGACTAGTGGCAGCAGCTTCAGCACGAGGTGGAAGTGGATCTTGATCTTTCCCTAATTTTGGAACCTCAACTTTTTTGTTCTCCATATTTTATAGGCAGAACTAAAAGGCACCTCAGGTAAACAATGGAGATGGATGGATTGGATACTAGTATACAATTATGGACGGACTGCCACGGTTAGGTGGTATAAAAAAACCACGGTTAGGTGGTATATATTATAATAATAATACAATTATGGATGGACGGACTGCCTGCCGACTGCCGACACAGAGGTAGCCACAGCCGTGAACTACCGCACTGTACACTGGTTGATAAAGAGATAGTAGTATACTCGTAACAACTAGTATGACACTATGACGACGGTATAAAGAAAGAAAAAAAAATACCACAGTTAGGTGGTATATATTATAATAATAATACAATTATGGATGGACGGACTGCCTGCCGACTGCCGACACAGAGGTAGCCACAGCCGTGAACTACCGCACTGTACACTGGTTGATAAAGAGATAGTAGTATACTCGTAACAACTAGTATGACACTATGACGACGGTATAAAGAATGAAAAAAAAAACCACGGTTAGGTGGTATATATTATAATAATAATACAATTATGGATGGACGGACTGCCTGCCGACTGCCGACACAGAGGTAGCCACAGCCGTGAACTACCGCACTGTACACTGGTTGATAAAGAGATAGTAGTATACTCGTAACAACTAGTATGACACTATGACGGTATAAAGAATGAAAAAAAAACCACGGTTAGGTGGTATATATTATAATAATAATACAATTATGGATGGACGGACTGCCTGCCGACTGCCGACACAGAGGTAGCCACAGCCGTGAACTACCGCACTGTACACTGGTTGATAAAGAGATAGTAGTATACTCGTAACAACTAGTATGACACTATGACGACGGTATAAAGAAAGAAAAAAAAATACCACAGTTAGGTGGTATATATTATAATAATAATACAATTATGGATGGACGGACTGCCTGCCGACTGCCGACACAGAGGTAGCCACAGCCGTGAACTACCGCACTGTACACTGGTTGATAAAGAGATAGTAGTATACTCGTAACAACTAGTATGACACTATGACGACGGTATAAAGAATGAAAAAAAAACCACGGTTAGGTGGTATATATTATAATAATAATACAATTATGGATGGACGGACTGCCTGCCGACTGCCGACACAGAGGTAGCCACAGCCGTGAACTACCGCACTGTACACTGGTTGATAAAGAGATAGTAGTATACTCGTAACAACTAGTATGACACTATGACGACGGTATAAAGAAAGAAAAAAAATACCACAGTTAGGTGGTATATATTATAATAATAATACAATTATGGATGGACGGACTGCCTGCCGACTGCCGACACAGAGGTAGCCACAGCCGTGAACTACCGCACTGTACACTGGTTGATAAAGAGATAGTAGTATACTCGTAACAACTAGTATGACACTATGACGACGGTATAAAGAAAGAAAAAAAAATACCACAGTTAGGTGGTATATATTATAATAATAATACAATTATGGATGGACGGACTGCCTGCCGACTGCCGACACAGAGGTAGCCACAGCCGTGAACTACCGCACTGTACACTGGTTGATAAAGAGATAGTAGTATACTCGTAACAACTAGTATGACACTATGACGACGGTATAAAGAATGAAAAAAAAACCACGGTTAGGTGGTATATATTATAATAATAATACAATTATGGATGGACGGACTGCCTGCCGACTGCCGACACAGAGGTAGCCACAGCCGTGAACTACCGCACTGTACACTGGTTGATAAAGAGATAGTAGTATACTCGTAACAACTAGTATGACACTATGACGGTATAAAGAATGAAAAAAAAACCACGGTTAGGTGGTATATATTATAATAATAATACAATTATGGATGGACGGACTGCCTGCCGACTGCCGACACAGAGGTAGCCACAGCCGTGAACTACCGCACTGTACACTGGTTGATAAAGAGATAGTAGTATACTCGTAACAACTAGTATGACACTATGACGACGGTATAAAGAAAGAAAAAAAAATACCACGGTTAGGTGGTATATATTGTAATACAATTATGGATGGACGGACTGCCTGCCGAGTTCCGACTGCCGACACAGAGGTAGCCACAGCCGTGAACTACCGCACTGTACTGTGTCTGCTGCTAATATAGACTGGTTGATAAAGAGATAGTATACAATACATACAACAATATACTACTATACTGGTGGTCAGGCACTGGTCACCACTAGTCACACTGGCAGTGGCACTCCTGCAGCAAAAGTGTGCACTGTTTAATTTTAAATTAATATAATATTATGTACTCCTGGGGGCTCCTGCTATAACAACCTGCAGTGCTCCCCAGTCTCCCCCACAATTATTATAAGCTTTGCCTTTTATACATTGATGTGCAGCACACTGGGCTGAGCTGAGTGCACACAGACTGAGTCACACTGTGTGACTGGCTGCTGCTGTGTATCGTTTTTTTTCAGGCAGAGAACGGATATAGCAGAGAACGGATATATTATATTAAAATAAATAAAAGTTAACTAACAACAACTGCACTGGTCACTGTGGTAAACTCTGTCTGACTCTGCACAATCTCTCTCTCTCTTCTAATCTAATTTCTAATGGAGAGGACGCCAGCCACGTCCTCTCCCTATCAATCTCAATGCACGTGTGAAAATGGCGGCGACGCGCGGCTCCTTATATAGAATCCGAGTCTCGCGAGAATCCGACAGCGTCATGATGACGTTCGGGCGCGCTCGGGTTAACCGAGCAAGGCGGGAGGATCCGAGTCTGCTCGGACCCGTAAAAAAAACATGAAGTTCGTGCGGGTTCGGTTTCAGAGAAACCGAACCCGCTCATCTCTAGTTTCTGTATGTTTTTCAGAAGCAGACCTTTATAAAACTTCAGGAGGTGTCTTCTTTTTCCTTTCTTTTTAGCAACATACAGATTATTATTACACACATAGTGTAAGAGGGCTGTCATGGAGTTCTTTAAGGAAACAATGTTATCAGGTAAATAAAATTTGCCTATTTTTGTACTCAGGGTAACTATTTACTATAGACCCTTTTTGTACAATTTTTATGGGCTGGCATTAATTGTGATAAAGGATATTTCCACAGAAAACACAATGTGTAATATATTGTGAGGGTGAAGAGGAATAATTACAATATGCCAAAACTTCATGTGTAAAGTCGTGCCTATAACATAGCAACTTTCCACTCTTCCTGCACAAGTGCTAGAAGTCACCACAGTACATAACTCCTGAACTTCTTTAGACAATTTATGCAAACATTATACACTGACATTATACTAAATTATTATAATAAAGAACAACATATAAGTGTATTTTTCCTTATAACCTTTTTTTAATATGATGCATAAAATGAAAAATAATTCCAGATGATGTCAAAAGAAAGATCTCTCTCTCTCTCTCTTTCACAATTCACTTACTGTATATAAACAAGAAAAAAATGACAAATTATAGTTATAGGAACATTTGTGCAATCATTGAGATGTAAAGAACTGTTGGAAGTGAAAGATTATTATAAGCAATTTGTAAATGTTTTCAGACAAGGAAGGAACTTGATTGTCTCATAACAAGCAAAAGCAAAGAATTCATACCAATATACTGTACATATAGTTTCTCTCTCTCTCCCCCTCTCTTTCTCTCTATCTCTCTCTCTCTCTCTCTCTCTCATATATATATATATATATATATATATATCTTACACATACACAAATTGAATATGAAATGACCACCCATTATTTTTTTATATTAAAGACTTGTCATTAAACACATTTTTAAAAGATGTTTAAAATAAATTATATATAACTGTCACAACATTTTATGTCGTATATAACTTTTCTCATTTAGGGTTCCTCTTTAGTTCTTTATTTTCTGTTTACTTTTCCAACCTTTACATGTGTAGTACTGTAGAACTGTGCAAAAACTCATATTTTGACTGAAAGGCCAATAACAGTTAGTTGGAATACCCCCTGAGGAAGTCAATCTGACAATATCAGCCAGAGACTAAACGCGGTGGAGATTTTCTTGTGACTTTGATGCTTCAATCAGTTCCTTGCTGATCTCCATCCTGCGGATTAGTGACTGTTTACAGAAAAGCACATAATGCAAACTGTGTTTGTTATCAGATAAGCTGCAATTTATGTACAGTATGTGCCTTTTTTGTTTTAATAATAAATTGGTGAATACATGCACTGTATTCTTTTCCCCCTTGTGTTTGCATTTTGAATTTAAGTTTTATTTGTAATTTGGATTTCTGTCTTAGGACTCCTTTCGAAGGTGGTGTGTCTTATGTGTAAGAACCATTTTGAAGGACCCTTCAGTTGTGTTCAAATAAGCCTGATTTATTTTTGCACATTGGCAAGAAGTTAATTCACCCATAGCGTGGAGAAGAATTAACTTAGATGACAAATAAACTAATGCTGTAGGACAGGCCTGGCCAACATATGGCTATCCAGCTGTTGTGAACCTGCTCTAGAAGATGATGAATCTGGGCGACCTAGCCCAGGGAAATGCGTTAATATTATTATCTGACATAAGGAATACTTTATCTCTACTCATCTAAGAGGATCCAGATATGGACTATTAGAAATGCAACATTAGGACCAATTTCTCCTGGACAATAATCTGCACTCCAGCAGCATATTTATGGAAACTCAGTGGACCATTTAACACAGCTAATGCAACTTTTACAGTAACTTTTCAAACAACACCAGTTACAATTAAAAACAATTCATTCCAAGACGAAGCTGTAACTTTATATAATATATAATATACTGTACTTTATTTGTCATCAACAAAACGGTCAAGAAATGTCAATTAAATGACAGCACTCTGTACAATGGAACAAGCAATAACCATATTTAAACATATTTCATTTAAAAATTGGCCCTAATCTTTTTGCTTATTTACCAAACGAACAGCTTTAGGAAAAAAGCTATTTAACATATGTTTTGTGTGTACACGTATACTCCTAAAACGTTTTAGGGATGGCAATTATTCAGGAATGCTGAAGTAGCCGTAGTCACAATCTATGTCGGGATTTAACCTAGAAGAACTGGTGACTCCAATAAATTACCTTACTTACAGTGTCAACATGAATACTGAAAACATTCAAAGAAAGGTTATAACACTGCAATTATGAAACATCAATTTGTAATATTTCGGTACCAGAACAAGAGTGACACACTAATATCCGCTTCTAAAACAGTTATTAATTACTACTGTGAATCCACAACTATACCCCCAAATTTAGTTCAATTGATCTCTAGTGCACTTAGGTTTATCGTACGTAATTCCTCTTTCTAGAGTCCTAGGTCGCAGCTCGGATAACTACTACAGCAGGAGGCGTCTGCTTGTAATATATGCCTCCTGCTGCATTACCATACAGCGTTATCACCACTGCTTAAGGCAGCAGCAGTGATAGCATCTCCGTCCGCACCGGAATGATGCCCCAGAACCTATGAATAATGATATTGATCTAGCACCACTGTTAGCAAATGGCATTTCCTCCATAAATCTCATTAAACAGGGATAATAAATAAATTGTCTCTTCAAAGAATTCAGACTCTGGAAATGATGTTGATTTCTGCTGCAGTTTTCTGAATGAGCCATTTTTCCATCTCCTAAATGCATGTTCTAATGACATGGGTTACAATAAATAATATATATATGAGTTTTGGGAAGTGATTTCTCCAGCAGTGTTTCAGGAGTTGAGAGAGCTACAGTAAATAAATGATAGTTCACCAAAAGCAATTTCTCACTTAAGCAATTTCTCGCAATAATATTGGTGACAATTTTAGAGCAAAGGCAATCATCTTTTCATCTTTAGACGTTCACATGTCATATGTATTTGTGTGTGGACAGCTTAATCATGGCTAAACAAATAACAATTACAACCATCACTGAAGTGGTGTTAACATCATAACATAAACCCACAGTGCAGTGTAGACCCAATCAATATTTGCTTTCACTGTCTAATGTGTACTAGGCTGCTGAGTGGTTGCTACAGAAGTCCTTGAGCCTCACAATTCCACCTTGCCCAGCATCTAGAGTTCTAATTCAGTGTCACCCCTGTGAAAGGGCAGATATCTGAATTTAGAGGACATGTGTAGGCTCACCAAATAGCATTCTAGCTGCCTGCATTACATTAGCATCACAGAGCTAATGGTCACTATGAGTAGGGAGCATACCAAACCATAGCCAGGGGAAAATGCAGAAAACTTATTGCTTTCAAAAAACACTACTTGCTATAGCAATCCCATTGTGTTATTTACTTACCATTAGGGCAGGCCCCATTCATTTATTTCTGTGGGGCATACTTGTTATTGGGTATTAGAACTGATAATTATAATTTCATATTGCTGCATATCATCTGAATGTAATTAAAAAAACACATGCAGATACAGGGAATTCGACAGGAGCCCATCCCTGTGATGTATTAGAACTGAAGAGATGCAACCACTTCACTTTTTATTTGGGAGCTGCCAGCACTACTGTGCTTATGCAGTGATGACTGGGTAGACATAAGCAAGGAATCCTGGTTCTCTTGTGTGTAGGTAGAGCTGCCTCCAGAAATTGTGGGGGCCAATTACAGATGTAACAGACAGACCCCCCACCCCATCTCCACACATATGCTACATATACTGCAACACATCTATACAGACATTCAGAACACTTCAAGAAAAGGGATTTGAACACCAACCCCCTTATACCACCTTCATGCACTTACTTTGAGAGATATTTGTGAGCATCTTGTCATTCAATTACATTATTTTTTATTTTAAATCATCCATGTTTCATCAGTCATAGCTGGGATTTGAACACAGGAGTAGCAATGTGTAATGTGTCTGACTGTAATGTGAGAGGTTCTGCTTTCAAGTCCTAGATATATCATTATTGAGAATGTGTGTGGAAATTGAAGGATAATCTAACTGAAGGTGCGCACATACTGTATTGGTTACACCTCAAGAGTGAGTGTTTGCTGACCTAGTGTGGACATTCTCACAAAGCTACTCCTTCCTTTGGCTTCTTCTTTCCCACTACAGTAGAGAGGCAGGTGGTCCCCATTCCCCAAACACAGAATAAAAGTCACAATCGCTTTATTAAAAAGAACTCTTTGACAGAGGCTTTTTTTTTCAGTTTTATCTCTACCTGAATGCGTCTAGTAAATACATTTCATACTCTGAAATATATTATTGCAATAATTATAATATAAATAACCATGCATAACCACATCTCAATTTTTTTTATATCAAATTACCAATTAAGTAGCTACTGTAAATAAAGTGACTAGTGAACAAGTGAAAGTGCAATACGAACAGAATATTATGGATGTTTAAAGAACAGTTACTATTTTTTCCTATACCCTGTTCCCTTAAACTAACTTTACTAGTAATAATTTTAATACCACAAAATGACATTAATTCTACACATTGAAATACATGCAATTACACTTTATTAAATGAATATGCCCTAAACCAAGGCGAATCCTAGGAGTCTTGCCTGGCCAGGACTTCGTAGATGCACATTCCGCGAGGAAGAACAAAGGATAAACTGGTTGGTGAATAGGGCAACTATTAGCGAAATAAACTCTAGGCCTTCCTGATAAAGTTGTGTCCTGCCTTTGCTTACTGTAGCAGTTCTAGGCTGAGTGCTACTTTGCTTACTGTAGCAGTTCTAGGCTGAGTGCTACTTTGCTTACTGTAGCAGTTCTAGGCTGAGTGCTACTTTGCTTACTGTAGCAGTTCTAGGCTGAATGCTACTTTGCTTACTGTAGCAGTTCTAGGCTGAGTGCTACTTTGCTTACTGTAGCAGTTTTAGGCTGAGTGCTACTTTGCTTACTGCAGCAGTTCTAGGCTGAGTGCTACTTGTCACTCATTAGCCTTTACTACTGTATGTTAAATTAAGTCTTTAATCCTGAGGAGACTTTCTCTGCAGATTATAGGAGCAGTAATAGTGTGTCTCTCTTTCAGTCTCTGCTCTGAGGGAGGTGCTTTCTGGAAGGGTAGTGTGCCCAGGGTTGGACTGGCCCACAGGGCTATAGGGGAAACCACTGGTGGACCCTACTGCCTGGGGGCCCACCCCATCCTCTAGGGATCAGGTTCCTGACTGTGCTGTAATAATCTAGTACATTATCTTGCATGCACTGCAGTATTGGCTGTATATATTTATCTAGGGGACCAACACTTGCAAAATGGTTAGGTAAACCAATGTGGTGGCTGGGCATACCCCCTCTGGAGACTGGCCACACCCCGAAACATGGGCCCTACATGCCCCAGTCCATTACTGAGTGTGCCCTGCTGTAAATAAGTACGGCTTGGTTTCTGCTGTATTCACTATCTCCCCATATTTGTTCAGCCGCAGTTACTTCAAACTGACAGCTCCAGCTGTCAGTCAATGGAAACTATTGTCTTGTGGAAGGTGCTAGATGATTAGAAGAATCTGATTGGTTGCTATGGTCAACATTGCCACTTCTATAAACCAGCACTTTAGTAAATATACCCCAAACACTCCCTGTTGGTATCCAATGCTCTACTGCTTTGCTGATTATTCTGACAGCAAATTGCTTCCTTCATAGGTGTGATCAGTGGCAGGCTGTGTGTCAGTCTCTGTGCCCGGGCCAGTACAGCTGTATCCCCCTGATGTATAGGTATTTGTTAAGTATATACACATGAAAAAAAGCACAGGACAATATTCTTCAAACTTTATGCAAAAATTAATATATACTGCAGTACCTCCCAAAGTATACTTGTAACCACAAGCCGAGAAATGCATTTTTAGTAAAACACAATCCAAATACCATTGTCTGATTTTCTTACTTTTGAATAAAAATAAAGAGAACTAACACATTGAAGTCATAAGAATAAATATATGGAACATGTTTTTCAAATAAGCTAATTGAAGTACAGTACAGCTGCTCCATAACATTTGCTTATTACATTTGTAGCTGCCCCCAGATTACCATTTGAGTGTCTGACCACACTAAAACCAAAGAACTTGAAACTTTTGCTTTCTCTTTTATGTGGCCAAACAAAATGAGCCAAAAATATTACACAAACAGGAGCTTCAGCTTGGATCCAGTTCCTCAGTGAAGAGCATTTTGGCTCACTTAATCTGCTTAATTAAAATACACTTATGACTATTTCAATAATAAATGTCCATTACTCTGGCACAAGTTGTTGTCATGGTTACTCCCACTATTAAATTCAAAGGAAAAAATCAAAGGAAAATTGTATGGTATTTCTAGCCAAATTCTCTTTTAACTAGTAGTATTCTTCAGTAATGCTGATTACTCCCTTATATGTTGAAGTGTAAATGGGGTCAAACTGTCAGTCTTACCTACAGTAAATTCATTACTTTGATTGAATCAGTTTAATATAGACGTAACTAATACATTTCACACATATCCTTGGAATTTTCATAAATAGGTTGAGACTATCATCCTTCCAAAAGAGTATACATTAAGGGGTCTGTTTATCAATGGTAAAAGTGGTGCAGCATAAACTACTGTATCACCTCAATTTGCAGTAATAAGAAATACATTTTAGTGCCCGTTAATCAAAAAATCCTTTCTGGGACAACGGCGCCTCCCATCAAATCTCATCATTAATACCTCCACAATTTCCTCAGGCTCCAAAGCCTTGGTGTAATTTATAATGCTGTCCTCTTCTTTGTTTCTTGTTTCAGTTTTCTATCTATTTTTGTCTACTCCACATTAGAAATATTGATAGAATACACTTTTTTTAACCTATGTTGCTATCAAACCTTTTATCTCCTTTCTCGACATCTCCCACCTTGACTACTGCAACTTCCTACTTTCTGCTATTGCCATTATCCATTTATCTATCTGCATGTCATCATATACTGTATGCTCCTGCATGATCTGCAGCATATATTTAAGAGGGAAGTGTCCAAACTTAAATCTAAATTGCAATGTAAAAATAAAGCTGCCCAGTATTTGTGCACTACATGCAAAAGCTGCAACATTGTTTGCCCAGATGCAACATTACTTGCCAACTCAGAATTAACCCCATAATGTGAATAAAAATGAATATTCTTAGTTAATTTATATAACTGCTGTTTATGTATTGCACTACATAGTTCACTACTCTCCCGAAACATCCAGTAGACTCACAAATCTCGAGTAGCAATCCCAGATGAAAGGAAAAGTATCCAAGTCTTCTGGAGCACACTAATGATGCCAATCACTAGTACTAATTAGCCACTTCAGATTAACTGATTGCGGAGTCCGCTCTGCAGCTAATACATGCTTCCTACATTGCTTATTCCTATATTATATAATGGGTGGGGTTATGTATCAAGTTCTTTTTCTGCATAAATATATATATATATATATATATATATATATATATATAAAAATAAGCAGGAAAAAGTAATGCATAGGTCTCATTATGACTCAATGGTAACCAAACCATACAAAGAGGTGCATCAGGGGTGTACTGTAACTAGAGCTTTGTGGGCCCCATAGTAAAATCTTAAAAGGACCCTACCCCATTGGCGTCGAGAGTTAAAAAAAAAAACACCCACACACATTCGCCTCCACATGAAAAAAAAACATACCCAGCTCTGCAGGCAACAGCTGAGCGTGGTGGGTGGTCTGAAGCTAAAAGTTAAAAAACAGGTGTTCTGCACTAGGTGTAATGTTTTAAGCCATTCAGTTAAAGAATCCTACAAAATAAAAGGCTAATGCTGCTCCTCACCTCTATGGGGGAATTCAAGTGTTTTGTGCACTGGCGGACGCTAGATCGTGCCTGATGGAGTAATTCAAGTGTAAATCCATTTGGCCACACACAACTGCTGACACTGACTTTACTGTTATGTTGCTCCATCATTTTGATGGGCTGGTAATGAGTAACTATAAAAAAAAATCCTAGATGTGACCTGGTTTTGTGTATCAAAATAGCTGCTATGCTGTGTCCTGAATGTGACTTGGTGGGGAGATAGTTTATGTTCATCTTTGGAGTCAGGGATTAAGATAATAGTCTTGTACCAGTCGTAAAAGATTGTGTGCTAAAGCTTCATGATTCACTCCCCAAGTAACCAGACATTTCAGACCAGGTCAAGAAGTGTGAATCCAGACTAGGTTATGGGAACATCCCTTAAAAGGACTTTTTTGTATCTATCTGTGCTGTCCCAACCCACTATTCACTGGAAGACAGTTACTTGGAAATGAGTAACTGACTCATTAATGTCCAACAGCAACAGAATTAAAATCCAAGGATGGGGGATTTTTTTGTGAAGTGACTGGCAGGGAATAACAATAATCTGAAAATAGCTGGAGGGAAGTCAAGTATAGCTGAGACATGCACCCATATGTACTATGATCTCTACCACAGCTAGAAACCAGGTCTCTTTATGTAAGAAACCTTGCATTTTGTTTCCTTGTTTTTTCCCTTTTATTTCTGAAATCAATGCATTATAATCTGTTGTCCATGTTTTGTAATATTCTTTTCCTGTAACCCAAAAACATTGGAAATATTTTTGGGATTAAAATATTCTTCAATCTAGCGTTTTCTCTGTGTCTCTTGTTGAACTCATGAGCCTGTGAGTTCAAAAGCTACATACCTATATGTAAGTTAGTGCGAAATGTTAATATTTGTGTGGAGAACCAAAAGATTCCCATAATTTATTTGGTGGTGGCAGAGGTATTTTGTATTTATCCTGAGTGACTAAAGTGACTAAAGTGCGCACTCGTGATGACCCAGCTGTCTTAGATTGTGGTATCTGAGGAGATGCTGGATATCGTGACAACAGTAAAAGCAATGTTTATGTATATGTATATGTAATAAAAATAAAATGGAGGCGGGGGCGTGGCCTGACCGGGATAGAGGACAGCAGCATTCCTGTACTGCTCCCTCCACACACCTTTTTAAAACTCTCCTTATGCCTATTACAGCCCGGTAAAAGTGCTCCCTGCACTGACCCCTCTTCCTCACACCACCGCCGGTCAGCTCGGCGAAGCGCTGTGGAGCCGGGAGACGCTTCCAGAGCTCTCTGCAGGTTGCGGCCTTCGCCTCCACTCAAGCCGGGGACTCGATCTCCACGCCTGCCTGGCGGCTGAGCTCCACGCCGGAGATCGCGAGGACACGGGACCGCGGGCGCCGCTGCCTGTACACCCAGCAGCCTCACACCACCTGTCACCCCTCCAGGGGCCCATCGGACCACACTGCAAAACTGGGCAACTCACCCTGAACCACATCACAGGAGGTGAGAGCATTTCAGTGCAGTGCTGTGCATACACCACACTGGCCTTTGCTGCTGCGGCGGCCATTTTACATCCAGCAGGCATATTCTCTCCAGCAACATAATATCAAGCCTGCCTATTTCTAATTCTATTGCACACCCTTCATCACTCTCCCTCCTGGTGCTGGTGTCTCTCCTTGACAGTGCTGGTGGTTGTCACACAAAAAAAAGAAAAGAAAAAAAAGGGAAAAATAAATAAATAAATAAAATCCTTGCATTAACATTGTATGAACATACATCACTGGCTGGACTTCCACCTCAGTCTCATACATTTCCATAACCCTTATTAACATATCTGCTGTACCCCTAAGCACCCGGTCTGTTGCTACCTGAGGACTTTATCATCATCCATTCCTCCCCCACACTTCCTGTGATTTCTATTTCTATAATTCCGATTATCACAATTGCAGTCCCTGCGATCATCAGTATATTGTGGAGGAACCTGTGGTGCTGCTGGTCAGACCGCAGTCCTTCGCTACAACACGAATTGTGATTACTATTTGCTCTGCCAGGGATGCATTCACAGGAAAAATCATCCACAAGTATTGATATGTAACTGCGATTATATAATGCGCTGAAAGCCTTCTTTGCAGGCCTCACCTTAATCGACTAGCTGGCTTTACTACAACTCCGACACTAGCCTCTTATGTCCAAGCTACTGCTTATATGGAAAAATACCTCACATCCTCTGCATCCACGCAGCCTCTTCAACAACGCCAGGAGAAACGTAGAGCTGACGCAAATATAACTTCTGACGCAGACACCATGGCTATGTCTCCAGCTGCCAAAAAATCAGTGGCTCCTCCAGACTCATATGTTACCTACAATGATGTCGTGGAGGCAATCAAGGCGACCATGGGGCCATTATTATCACAAGCAGTATCAGATATCACCTCACAATTAAACCGTCTCACTCATCGTGTTGAAGAAATGGAACACAGGGTCGGCACCTTGTTTCAAGATGTTTCACAACTTACCCGTGTAGTTCCCAAACTGGAGAAGGACAATTATCATCTTTGGAATAAGATAGACGACCTGGAGAATCGATCGAGAAGAAATAACATACGCCTCGTGGGTCTTCCGGAATCAGTTAAGGGGCCAGCATTAGCCCACTTTGTGCGGTCTACCCTGCCGACTATTTTGGGGGTCGAAGCAGAATGCCGTGACCTTGTCATAGAAAGAGTCCACAGAGTGTTTCACCAGTCGTCCTCTACTACTAACCGCCCACGAGTAGTCCTTTTCCGCTGTCTCAACTACCTACATAAACAGACATTGTGGTCGGCCTCCCGCAACAAGAACCCTATCTTATGGGAATCAGCAAAACTATACCTCTTCCAAGACTTTTCAGTTGAACTGTCTCGAGCACGTAAAGCCTTCTCTCCCATATGCTCCCGTCTGGTCGCTGACCACTGAAAATTTGCTTTGATGTATCCGGCCAGACTTCGACTATTCGATGGAACGTCGTACAAAGATTTCAATACCCCCGCTGATGCCGAAGCCTTCTTGGCGGAAGCTGGTAATGCTTCATCTCAAGCAGACATTACTGACCCGCCTCCTACCGCTCACTCATCTACACGAAGTTCAGAATAGACTTCTCCACTACTTCTCCTCATAGCTCTGGCTCTCTGATCATTAGTAAGAATACAGTGGTATCTTTATCCATGTTCGTATGTTAAACCTTGGACTTAACAACTATTGATGTTATCTCTTAACTATGTTTGAGGCCTGCATAATTAAGTTATTTATGGTATATTATGCTTAATAAGGCTATTCAAGTGCATTATACTTTATTGGTTTACATATATATTACCTATCCTTCTTTTAAGGATGTTGGAATTATTTGTTCTGTTTTGCATATGTTTTTCGTCATTTTTCCCCTGTCTGTCTGTTTGTCTCCTTCCTCCTGTTTTTTCCCACTCCCCCCTTCCCTCTTTCTTTTTGATTGACAGGTTGAATCGGGATGTTCCTTCCTGGTCCTTGTTTAACACCCCCATCACGTAAATGTCAATACGGATAGGTTCTTGGAATGTGGGAGGGATCAACTCCCCAGCTAAAAGACGTAAGATACTTACTTATATTTCCAAGTTGAAACTAGACATTGTCTGCCTTCAGGAGACACATTTAACACATTCTGAATCACTGAAGTTACAGATACTGGGTTGGAAATTATTAGCAACTGCTCCATACAATTCCAAATCACGTGGAGTAGTTATTCTAGTCAAAAAATCCTTACCCATCTCTATCTCTGCCTCAGTGATAGATCCTGAAGGTCGTTATCTGATTGTAGAAATTTTACTCAATAAGTCCCCATATGTTTTATGTACGATCTATGCACCGAATATCTATAAGAAATCCTTCTTTTCCAACATACTGGCCAAATTATTACCTTATATCTCAAGCCCCCTCATTTTATTAGGGGATTTTAATCTTATCTCCTCTCCCATACTAGACAAATCCACCACACAAAAGTCTCCCCCCGCCTCCCAAAACTGGGAATCCCAGCCCTTTCTAAACAATTCTGCTTGATAGATGTTTGGCGTGCACTACATCCGACCGACAAGGACTATACGTGCCTGTCGGCGGCACATCAAACTCTTTCGCGCATTGATTATATTTTACTAGCTTCCTCTCTATTTCCTACAATACATGATGCTTCCATTGAACCTATAGGTTTATCGGACCATGCACTAGTCTGGATTACACTGCAGACCACAATAGAAAAAGGTCCTTTTAGACTCTGGAAATTTCCTAATTATCTGTCTCAATCCGTAACATTTCGCCAGAAAATAGAGCCCGCTTGGATGGACTTTAAACATACTAATTTGGATTGTGAGTCCTCAAATCCTTCTTTATTTTGGCAAATGGGTAAGGCATTCCTCCGGGGCGTTATTATCTCTTATGTCGCAGCTGAAAACAAACGTTTAGCCACCTCTTATTTGAACTTACAATCCAAATTGACTGAGTCTTATCAAGCATATAAAACTGCCCCTTCACCATCTAATAAACTAGCTTATACTACAGCGAAAATTCACTTTGATGAATATTTCAAACTTAAAAGTGAACGCTCACTTTTCAATACTAACTACAAATTCCATAAATTTGGTAACAAGACAGGACGCCTTCTTTCCAATCTTTTAAGAGGCTCACAGCCGCACATGCTAGTTCACCCCCTCCGTCGTGAAGATGGCTCCTTAACAAATTTGAGTGACCAGATCACTGATGTTATGAAATCGTTTTACGAAAAGATATACTCTAACCCTCATCACGATAATCCTCCCTTACTTACCAATGACTCTTCTCATTCTTGGACGTTCCCCTCTCTTCCACAGTTTCCTGAGGAATTTTTACATATACTAGAAGACCCTATCTCCATTGAAGAAGTCACAAAAGCAATTCGATATTCTAAACCCCTAAAGGCCCCAGGTCCGGATGGCCTAACAGCAGAATTATATAAGATTTTATTACCTAGATTTGGGGGAAATTTGGTGGCGTTCTATAACAACATAATCAGTACTCAATCTGTGCCTCTTTATTTTAATTCGGCAATCATTAAGTTACTCCCTAAGCCGGGTAAAGATTTATCCCTCCTAGGCTCTTACAGACCAATTTCCTTACTAAACTATGACTACAAATTGTTTACTAAGATTCTAGCTGACAGACTGAAACTATATCTTCCCCAAATCATACATCCGGACCAGACGGGTTTTATATTAGGTAGGCATTCAGTTGTTAATGTCCGTAAAATCTTGGCAATGATTCATCACTCGATTTCTAGTAATTCAACTCCCCCAAAGATGCTTATTTCTTTTGATGCCGAAAAAGCTTTTGATTTAGTAGATTGGAACTATCTTTTCTCCACTCTGCATTTGTTTGGTTTCCCCCCCATTTTCATATCCATTCTACGAACATTATACCATTCCCCCCAGTCACAAATTTCATGCAATGGCTTTCTTTTGTCTTCCTTTTCTATTTCCCGCGGAACACGACAAGGTTGCCCTCTATCCCCCCTATTATTTGCTATAGCCATAGAACCACTGGCGATTGCAATACGCAACTCATCGTCAATTGAGGGCGTTACTATCCAGTCTAAACAACTGAAGGTTTCATTATACGCAGATGACATGGTTCTCTTTTTGTCCAATCCATCTGCCTCTCTTCCAGCCGCCCTAAATCTCATTTCCTCTTTTGGTTCTGTTTCTGGCTATAAGGTCAACCTTGATAAATCAGTGATTCTCCCTATCCATGGCCCTCCCTCGTTTTTTCAATTACTTTCTATTCTTCAGTCCTTTCATGTTTCTCAGTCCTCTGTTAAGTATCTGGGTATACAGATTTCGGCAAATTTATCGGACCTCTATAAACTTAACTTTACCCCTATCATTGCCAAGATTAAAAGCTATCTGGACAACTGGATGTCTCTTCCCATCTCCCTCCTAGGCAGATTAGCAGCCATTAAAAGTGTTCTATTCCCAAAAATCTTTTATGTAATGCAGATGCTACCGATTAGACTTCTCAAGAAAGATATACAACTTTTGAATTCTTACTTCTCTAGTTTTCTGTGGCAAGGGAAACGTCCTCGAATAGCCTACTCCAAACTACGACTACCCCGTAAGCATGGAGGCCTCGGCTTCCCTGATCTGACTTTATATTCAGATGCTATATTTTTTCGCTATATCAGTGACTGGTTACTCGACACTAGTTCCTACACAGATCGTCATTTAGATTCTGCCTTATTTTCCCCCTATTCTCCAAATACCCTGTTGCACTCTAAGTTGGCTGATGTGCCGACCGTCATTAAAAATAACCCCTTATTTATGGATACATACCGATCCTGGATTATAGTAAATAGGAAATTTCACACTAATTCTAGCTACTCCCCGTACACGTCACTGTGGGGGAACCCTGCTTTCTCCCCTCTTTGTCTAATATCTCTTTCCTTCAATGGAAGGAAAAGGGCTTGGCCTCGATAGCTAAGGTATTCGACCCTGGTGGCAATTTATTATCGTTCACCGATCTCCAATCCAGATATTCTATCCCATCTCATCATTTTTATATGTATCTCCAAACACGTCACTATATTCAGTCCCTTCCCACACCTTCAACCACAGATAATGCAATGTCAACATTAGCTTCGCTTCTCAAACTTATCTCCTCTGTACCATACAAAATTAGCATGTTGTATGAGCCCCTAGCTTCCATTTCAGCTTCATTCCATTGGGAATCCTCTCTACAGAAATGGTCCATAGACGTCCCAGGTATCAATCTAGTATCAGACCTACTCTCGCAATATGAAACTTCTCTGAAATTTTTGCAATCATCTTATTTACAGGAGGTCCATGTTAGAATGATACATAGGGCATATATCTCCCCAGCGCAAAGGAGATACATGTCGTCCCTTGAAACCGGAGCCTGCATTAAATGCTCCATGTCTCATGCCACATTTATTCATTGCGTGTGGGAATGTGGTAGGATAAAAAAATTCTGGAATAAACTGATCTGCCTGATCAACTCCATGTTCTCTACCACCGTCCTCCCTGACCCGCTAGCATGTCTATGCGGAAACTTCAAAAACTGGGACTTAGGCCCAAACAAGAAAGAAAAACTCTGTTTGCTAATCACAATTATCACGGTTGCAAAAAAGATCATTCTTCTCCATTGGACCCATCACTCTGCTCCCTCCATATCAGAAGTCAAACACAAATTGTTACAAATATTATATTACGATAGACGCACTACTATACCTGATATTGAACATGGAGTTGAAATTTTTTTATCTTAAATGGGAATATTTCATTAATACTTTAGACGAGCATTCGCAGAATCATATTCTTCAATTATTTGAAAACACTTCATGGAACTTACTTAGGAGAATCTCTAAGGATACAGGACCTTCGTCCTAGGTTGACAAGGTACCTACTTAGTTTTCGTCTGACACCACTAACCAGTCAGGATAGAACACCGATCTTAAGATGAGTTATTTTCCCTCTCCATCTCTTTCCCACCCCCCACTTCCCCTTTATGTGTCCGTTGTCCCCCCCGATTTTTATTTATTTAGTCTTGTTTTGTTCAGCTTTGCTCCCATGAGTGTCCAGAATTCTGGTTGCGACATTCTGTCACCTGTCAATTAACCTTCTTTTCTTGTATATTCTTATAACTGGTGCAGTATACTCTGTCAGAAGGGTATCTGGAAAATACATTCTTTCCATGACTTTTGTGAGACATGAATGTACGATACTTTCTAGTTCTTAGTTTTATTACTGGACTTTCTTTATGCTTTCTGTAGCTCACCTATTGTAACAATTTGAATTGTCCAATATCTGTTTAAAAATTTCAATAAAATATATTTAAAAAAATAAAAAAATAAAAAAATGGAGGCAGCATTGTTTATAGTCTGTTTTGACATTAAAGGACCCAGATGGGGTGGTAAAATTGATTTTGTTATCAGTCCAAGGTGAGAGACAGCAGCATCTGATGAAAGCACAGACTGTGTGTAACAGTGTCCCTAGCTGACCCTATATCAATCCTTGGTGGTCCAACAGGGTTTCTCTCTTCTGTGGACATGATAATTAGTAATGTTTGGTGGGGATCCAGCATGAAGAGCTGCAGCACCTTCTTATGGTGTCTCATGATGATGGTGTCCATATCTGTCCACTCAAGCCATATACAGGACTCCCCACCAAAACAGACTGCCCTCAGTCTCCCTAATCTACAGTATAAGCAGTACAGTCCCTCCCCCTACAATAACCAAACCTCTGAAGCCACAAACAGTACCCCATGTCCTTTGACCTACACAACTATGCAATGAAAATGCACTCTGCCTTTAAAGAAGTAGACAGACAAGAAAGATTGGGGACAGGTTAAATCAGGGAAAAGAGAGGCAAAAAGGAAAAATAGATCAGAAGGGCAGAGAGAAAAAATAAGGAAAAAGAGAGAAAAAAGGGGGAATGAAATAGAAAAAATATAGTGGAAACAAAACAGGAGGAGAGAAAGAAAAGTGGAAAAGAGAAAATAGGAGAACATTAGGTGGAGGAGTGGGGATAGGGGGAGACAAAGAGAGGGGAGCAGAGAGAGATAGAGAGAGAGAGGAAAGTGGAGAGAAGAAGGGAAGAGGGAGGAGAGGAGGGACATCTAAATGAGTGGCAAAACCCACACTACAGTACTCGGGGATCTGCAGACAACTACGGAGAGGGTTGACCATCGGTCCATCACTGTCAGTCACGTGTAGCGCTTTCACTTCAGTACAGACCAGTATATGACTCCAAGATACAGCTTTTCAATACAGTAGACAGATAATGTAAATGCACATATTACAACAACTATAGAGACATGGCTACTATGTAGTCACCCAGAGAGCAGCACTGGCCGCAAGGTATAAAGAAAGTGCAATGTGGTGGTGGACAGGGTTGAGCTTCTGATTGTCCATGTTTTATGAATGGAAGCCACCAGCTCTGGTTTTGTCTATCAAATTTTTCAGCAATAATTTGATTTGGTGCTGGATCATCAACCCGGGGCACCCCTGTAAGAGCCTTGCGGCACCCCAGAGTGCCTAGGCACATAGTTTGGGAACCACTGGCTTATGACACTGTTGGTCGTCTGGGTGTAAGTATGTACAGTATAACGTGAACCAGGCTGGGGCTGATTTAGGGATGAGGGCCTCCATAGGCATAACAGTAACACCCCACCACATTTTATTATTTTCATTGATTTGTTATAAGCCCTCATTTGATGATAGCTAATATAATATAATAATAAAAAATGCCACTATGATTTTTTTATTTTTAATTATGTATACATATTTACTACAGTATGTAGGACAGCTTACAGGGGCAGTATGCACATGTCCTACCCTTACACTCCATTCAAGCTGGCATATGGTACAGTACAGTGGAAATGTTCTGAAGGTACTGGTACATTTCGGTCTACAGCACCAACACCTACATCCATGTGCCACCCCCAACAAATGTCGCCCCTAGGAACGTGCCTCACATGCCTAATGGAAAATTCATCACTGGAACCTGGTGCATATATAGTGATGAAGAGTTGGGAGCTTTTTTTTTTTTTTTTTTACATGTTGCTTTTTATAGCTCACATTTTGGATCATATGTGACCAAATCAACGTAAATCCTCTATTTTTTTCTGTAAATGTCATTAATAATAAGTTAGGAAGTGACCAAACCAGTCTTAACAAAACTGCTTTACACCTCTTCAAATCCGTCAGCAATTTCTTCTCCAAGTATTGTTTTACCGTTAAATATGAAGAGTGAGGATTTTGGCCACAAATTGACTGTATGTCCTCTTTTTCCTAATTAACACACTGCAGCCAAAGAACTTCACTCACAGCTCCATTCCATGTAGAATACTGAACACCAGAGTATGCTGCTCTGATCAGAACAAGTTGTAGATAATAATAATAATAATAATAATAATAATAGTTTATTTATATAGCACTTTTCTCCAGAAGGATTTAAAGCACTTTAAATAGTTAAATAATGTTAATATATTCTGCATGGTTAAAGAGTACTAGATTGCTTAATCTATGTCCTTTTTCTTCTGTTTGCAGAATTGGACAATGGAAACTGGAATCTATTAGTAGAAATATATTTATCTTGTAAGCCTCTTGGATACATCAAAGACTACATAGAAGGTCACATTTGATACACATATTCAGAGACATTCTTAACAAAAAACATAATTAGTACAATTCGTGACCATATGGAAGAGAGATTTGATTCTGGTGAAAAAAAACATATCTTCATGAAGGGTTAATTAATAATTATGCTATTTTATATAAAGTACTGATTATACATAAAGTATTCCAAGTGTGCAAATGTATATGTATATTCATTGTTTTATTATTTGTATTTATTCTACGAGGATGCTTTTAAAGAGGTTGCAAATTATGAAATTTCATTGTGTTCTATTATCTGATATATGAGATACATAAGAAAAGAACATTGTCTGTTTTCTCAATAGATTCTGCCCATGAGCAAGAAAAGACATGATTCATTGCAGAACATTCAGGTTCTATTGTACTGTGCCCCAGATGGGTGCCAACTTTGATGTATATCTGTTAAAAGAAAGTTATCTGAAGGTAAAGAAATAAAATCCCTAGTTGCCTTCTGTATCTACGCTGAGTTTTAATGCTTAGATTGAGAGGAAGCTGGAAAATCTGCTCAACCACTTCAGAAAGTTAAAGAACTATCATCAAAACATTATACTTTTAATGTTGTGTACAGTTCAATACAATTTAACGTTACAATTTGTTTGTAAATAATTTTTATTTATTTTTGGTGAGGTAGGTGGGGTTGTAGTCATTTCTACTGTCTACTGTGCATGTGCATGTAAAACGCCTGCACACACTGTACATCTATATGCTGATTTTGCTGCATCTTACAGGTATGACTCCATCTCAGTGACCCACCAAGAGTTTGCCAAAATGCACCTGAAGGACTCTCAGACCATGAGAAACAAAATTCTCTGGTCTAATGAGACAAAAATTGAACTCTTTGGTGTGAAAGCCAGGCATCATGTTTGGAGGAAACCAGGCACAGCTCATCATCAGGCCAATAACATCCCTACAGTGAATCATGATGGTGATAGCATCATGCTGTGGGGATGTTTTTCAGCGGCAGAAAATGGGAGACTAGTCAGGATAGAGGGAAAGATGAATGCAGCAATGTACAGAGACATCCTGGATGAAAACCTGCTCCAGAGCACTCTTGACCTCAAACTGGGGCGACGGTTAATCTTTCAGCAGGACAACAACCCTAAGCATACAGTCAAAATATCAAAGGAGTGGCTTCAGGACAACTCTGTGACTGTCCTTGAGTGGCCCAGCCAGAACCCAGACTTGAATCTGATTAAACATCTCTGGAGAGACCGGAAAATGGCTGTGCACAGACGCTTCCCATCTAACCTAAGATGAAAGCTTGAGAGGTGATGCACAGAGGAATGGGTGAAACTGCCCAAAGACAGGTGTGCCAAGCTTGTGGCATCATATTCAAAAAGACTTTAGGCTGTAATTGTTGCCAAAGGTGCATCAACAAAGTATTGAGGAAAGGCTGTGAATACTTATGTAAATGTGATTTCTTAGTTTTTTATTTTTAATAAATTTGCAAAAATCTCAAAAAACTATTTTCACGTTGTCATTATGGGGTATTGTGTGTAGAATTTTGAGGGAATAAATAAATTTATTCCAGTTTGGAATAAGGCTGTAACATAACAAAATGTGGAAAAAGTGAAGCACTGTGAATAATTTCCGGATGCACTGTACTTTAGTATTCTCTTTACTGCAATCCAGTGCTGTCTCCCAGGTTTGTTTGCGAACTGGCTTGCCCGAATCATTGCATGTGTGATGTCAGGTCATGTCCCAATGCTTGCATAAATCAAACTACTATACCAATAGCATTTTGATAAGGGATTTCTTGCATTTCCTCTATCTCCCCCTTGCTACTTGGTGACATGGCCTTGACCATCTTTGTACTTTTGTCAATGGGAGTACTTACTGGTTTTGCATCTGTCATTCCGTATTTGGAAATTATTGCCTCAATGTATGTTTGTTGGTCAGTTGTGACAGTCCCCTCTTGCAGGGTTTGTACAATTTTTATACCTATCAGATAATTTGCAGGGCCTAGATCTTTCAACTTGAATCTTTGTTTAAGCTGGTGCTTGACATCAGTGATGTTATCTTCTTTACCTGCCAAAAGTAAATCATCCACATAGACAGCTATGATGAACAACTTTTCTTTGATAGTTTTGTGGTATAGGCAGTGATCTGTCTCTAACCTAACAAAGTTCAATTCTAGAAGGACTGCATCCAACTTTACATACCAACAATGACCACTTTGCTTGCGGCCACATAGTGACTTCTTTAAGAGATAACCTTTCCCAGCTTGGAATATATCCATATCATAGTGTTCAGGTGGTTCCATATACATTTCCTCAACTAACTGTCCATTCAGGAATGCAGAATCAAAGTCTAGCTGATATAACAGTAGATCATGTAGTGTAGCAACAGCAATCACTAACCTTAAGGTGCTATACCTTGCGAATGGTGAGTAAATCTGTAATCGATTCCATATTTCTGGGTGTATCCCTTGGTAACAAGGTGGGCTTTGTAATGAGCTACTGTCCCGTCTGCGTTCAACTCCTTGCAGAAAACCCACTTGTTTTTAATCGTTTTACGGTCACTTGGTCTATCAAACATAGTCCATGTACAGTTATCATTCAGTGCTGACAGTTCTGTATCAATTGCTGACTTCCACTCTGTCCAATCACTGCTTGACTTTACTTCTTGTATGTTTTGAGCTTCACAGTAAGCTATGTTTGCATACTCCTCACTGTATTTCTTGGATGGAACACCTTTGTTACTCCTCATGGAACTTCTGTTCCCTGACTTGTTGTCTGCTTTGACACTCTCATATTCAGACACGCTTTCTACTGCCTGTACATCCAATGATACATTTTCTTATTGCTCCACTGCTCCAGGTAGTGGTGCTGACTCGTAGAATACCACATCTCTGGATTTAAGAAGACGTTTACTTGTAATATCTCAAAGTCTGTATCCTTTGCTTTGTTCGCTTTATCCGACCATTATACATTCTATGGATTTTGGATCTAGTTTTCTCCTTTTCTCCTTTGGTACAGTATACGTGCAAAAGCTGTTAGGGTCTCCTGCCCTGTGCTGCCACGTCGTCATGGCAACCGGGAGACAAGTGCTAGTGGTGTAACCTGAGCGCAGCTGATACTCCGGTTCGGGTCTTTTGTAGTGATGAGCGAGGTTCGGTTTTACTCGGTTTTACTCGGTTCTCAAAACGGCATCTTATTGGCTATCCAAAACACGTGACATCCGTGAGCCAATAAGATGCCGTTTTGAGAACCGAGTAAAACCGAGTAAAACCGAATCCGCTCATCACTAGTCTTTTGCTGTGCAGTGGTTATAGGCTCTGTGCACGGCAGGGGATCCGGTGCTGGTTTTTGTGCTCACAGTCTGTGAGGTCTGAGTGGGGCGTGGACAGCACCTGCTTTATAAGGCCTCTTTTCAGGGTAAGCAGATGCTGCTGAATCTTTGTTGGTTAGTCAGTTCATGAAAGTTAGCCAGTACTGTGTAGCTTTGTATTTGTTTGTTGCTTACTGCAAATAGGCCTGGGGATTTGGTATTACACTCTGCCAATCCAGACCTAGCAGTAAGACTGGAGTCAGTCGTTTAGCTTGCTGGGGTTCTGTTACTACTCTGTGAACTTAGCAAGTTTGCGGCTGTATTCTAAGACTTGCCTGTCTAATCCTGTCTCACTGTGCTAGGTGTCAGGGGTCAGTTTAGTGGCAGTAAGCTAAAACCTGTGCACTGCAAGTGAGAATTAGGATTGTGGAGATTCTCCTTGTGTCTATCATTCCATCTCTGACCAAGGAGTTTACTGCCACACCCGTTGGTAACCCTTTAGGGTTTTGCTGTTGCCCTTAGCAACAGCATTTCGGGTTCTCTACGTATTAAAACACAACATCTTGCTTTTCCATCTGAGCAGTTCTAATACAAGGGAGATACCCAGTTCCTTAGCCTCTGGGCTTCTCTGTTCACTTTGTGTGTATTTTGTTACCCTATCACCTTCTGTGTACATTATGTCATATCCCCCAGTTTGTCTGTGAGTCCATCTGTTTTGCATAACAGTTCAAACACCAGTACATTCCTGCAGACACTGGAGTGCATAACAGTTCTGACACCAGTACTTTCCTGCAGGCACTGGTGTGCATAACATATTCAGCAGCCTAATACTCCTGTTGAAATTTTGTGGGAATATGGAGCATACCCCTCAAAATACGTTGCAACAGGTGGTCGATCAGGTGCAGGTCCTGACTCGACAATTTAATGATTTGTCCATTAAAATGCACACCTCCCAGGCTGCTGGCGGAGCTCCCGCAGCAGCAGCACCTGCAGGGGTTAAGGAGCCGAAAGTAAATCTCCCGGATCGTTTTTCTGGAGATCGCTCGCAGTTCTTTTGTTTCAAGGAGAGCTGCAAGCTATACTTCCGGCTTAGGCCTCAGTCTTCTGGGTCGGAGATTCAGCGGGTGGGCATAGTGATTTCCTTGCTACAAGGAGACCCACAGGTCTGGGCATATGGGTTGCAGCCTGACTGTCCGTCGCTTAAAAGTGTTGATGCTTTTTTTACGGCACTGGGCATGTTGTATGATGACCCTGACAAGACGGCCTCAGCCGAGGCTCAGATTTCGATCCTTAAGCAAGGGCGAAGGCCAGTTGAGGTTTACTGTACGGAGTTTCGGAGGTTGGCCCATGATACCCAGTGGAATGACCCAGCCCTGAGACACCAGTACCGAAGAGGTCTTTCTAACCAGATAAAGGACCAACTGGTACAATATCCCTTGCCTGATAGCTTGGATCAGCTCATGCAGTTATCCATCCGGGTGGATAGACGGCTGAGAGAGCATAGGCTTGAAAGGGAGACTGAGATTTCCTTCCTTCCCAAGGGAACCTCAGACTCTGAGGAATTTTCTGAGGAGCCTATGCAGATTGGGGCTACCCGCCTCTCCTCGCGTGAGAAGACGCGGAGGAGACAGCAGGGGTTGTGTTTGTACTGTGGGAATAAAGGTCATGTGGTAGTATCATGCCGAGAAAAGCCGGAAAACTTCAGGGCCTGAGGGTGATGGGAAATATCCTGTCAGGCCAGAAGTCAGAATTTCCCAAGAAGACTTTTATCATTCCGGTGACCTTGAAGATCCTCGGTCAAACTGTCAAGACTGAGGCCTTTGTGGACAGTGGGGCCGACGGGGTTTTTATGGACCGCCAATTCGCCCTGAAACACTCTGTTCCCTTAGTACCCTTGGCATCGGAAATTGAGATTTGTGGGTTAAACGGGGAACCATTATCCCAAGGTAAAATTACCTCTTGCACTAGCCAGATTTCTTTGTTTATTGGAGCCACACACTCTGAAAAATTGTCCTTTTATGTGACTGTCTGTACTTTTGCCCCATTGGTGTTGGGGTTACCCTGGTTAAGGGCCCACAATCCTCAATTTGACTGGGTCTCTGGGGAGATTCTTAATTGGGGTACTGATTGTTTCAGGAGTTGCTTGAGCCTTCCAGTCAGGCTCTCGCAGCTAAGTTTGCCAGGATTGCCAGGGTGTTATGTAGATTTTGCGGACGTGTTCTCCAAAAAAGTTGCAGAGGTACTACCTCCCCATCGCCCCTATGACTGTGCCATTGATTTGTTGCCAAATGCTAAGCTTCCCAAGAGCAGGTTGTACTCCCTGTCACGTCCTGAGACTCAGGCTATGGCAGAGTACATTCAGGAGAACTTGGCTAAGGGATTTATCAGACCTTCACAGTCTCCAGTTGGGTCGGGGTTCTTCTTCGTGGGTAAAAAGGACGGTTCGTTGCGACCCTGCATCGACTTCAGGGAATTGAACCGTATCACGATTAAAAACTCATACCCACTGCCTCTCATTTCGGTCTTGTTTGACCAGCTTCGTACTGCCACCATTTTTTCTAAGATTGACCTACGCGGTGCGTACAATCTAATCCGAATAAGAGAGGGGGATGAATGGAAGACTGCCTTTAATACCCACTCAGGGCATTATGAATATTTGGTGATGCCTTTTGGGCTCTGTAATGCCCCGGCAGTCTTCCAGGATTTCATGAATGATGTGCTCAGGGAATATTTGGATAGATTCTTAGTTGTATACTTAGATGACATCCTAATCTTCTCCCATTCCCTGGAGGAACATCGGAAGCATGTACGCTTAGTCCTCCAGAAACTCAGAGACCACCGGCTTGGGGCGAAGCTGGAGAAGTGCGAATTTGAAGTTCAGCAAATCGCATTTCTAGGATATATTATCTCCCCAGAAGGTTTCCAAATGGAGGGTTCCAAGGTACAGGCAGTCCTGGATTGGGTGCAGCCCACTAGTTTGAAGGCGCTTCAGCGTTTCCTGGGCTTTGCAAATTTTTATAGACGATTTATCGCTGGATTTTCGTCTATAGTGGCGCCCTTGGTGGCACTCACTAAGAAAGGGGCGGATGTTGCTCACTGGTCTTGTGAGGCTAAAGCGGCTTTTGCCCGTCTCAAAAGGGCATTTGTTTCGGCCAAGGTGCTGCGACACCCAGATCCAGAGCGTCCTTTTGTGGTGGAGGTGGATGCCTCTGAGATGGGTATTGGGGCAGTGCTTTCTCAGATGGGAGTGTCTGATAATCGCCTTCATCCCTGTGCTTACTTTTCCCGTAAATTTTCGCCTGCCGAGATGAATTATGACGTGGGTAACCGGGAATTGTTGGCTATTAAGGATGCACTCGAGGAGTGGAGACACTGGCTTGAGGGGGCTAAGTTTGTGGTCTCAATTCTCACTGACCATAAGAATCTGGCATATTTAGAGTCAGCGAAGCGTCTCAATGCCAGGCAGGCACGATGGGCTTTGTTTTTTGCTCGCTTTAATTTTTTGATAACATATCGCCCTGGGTCAAAAAACATCAAGGCTGATGCGCTCTCGCTGAGTTTTGCTCCAATCCAGGAGACCACCGAGGAGCCGTTGCCCATTGTTTCCCCATCATGTATTAAAGTGGGCATTACCCAGGACCTATTATCATTAGTCCTTAGAGCACAGGAGCAGGCTCCTCCAGACCTTCCGGTAGGTCTTTTGTTTGTGCCTCCTAGGTTAAGACAGCGAGTGTTCCTGGAATTCCATGCCAAGAAGTCGGCAGGTCACCCGGGTATTGCCAGAACTCGGGAGTTGCTATCTAGGGCGGTGTGGTGGCCCTCGGTGGCTAAGGATGTGGATCAGTGGGTTCGGGCATGTGACATCTGTGCCCGAAATAAGACTCCTAGAGGGGTTCCTGTTGGCCCATTACATCCACTCTCTATCCCATCTAAGCCATGGACCCACATTTCAATGGATTTTGTGGTGGACTTGCCCAAATCCTCGGGGATGACAGCCATCTGGGTTGTCGTTGACAGGTTTTCGAAGATGGCGCACTTCGTTCCACTGGTTGGGCTGCCATCAGCCAGACGCCTGTCTGAATTATTTATGCTGCATGTTGTGCGTCTCCACGGGTTGCCACTTGATGTGGTCTCTGACCGCGGATCCCAGTTTGTGGCCAAATTCTGGAGGGCATTTTGTTCCGATCTCCAGATTTCTGTCAGCTTGTCGTCAGGCTACCATCCGCAGTCTAATGGGCAGACTGAAAGGGTGAACCAGTCCTTGGAGCAGTTCCTCAGGTGTTATGTCTCCAAGTGTCAGACTGACTGGGTTGCTCATCTGTCCATGGCGGAGTTTGCCTATAACAACGCGGCTCACTCTGCTACAGGGATCTCTCCCTTCCTTTGTGTGTATGGGCATCATCCTAAGGCCAATTCTTTTGACCCCCTGGACTCCACGCCTGGTGGTTCCTCTGTGGTTTCGGTCCTTAGAGGTATTTGGCGGAAAGTGAAGAAAGCCCTTGCGTCTGTGTCATTAGTGACCAAAAGGGTTTTTGATAAGCGGAAAAGACCCTGCAGCTTCAAATTAGGAGACTTCGTCTGGTTGTCTACCAAGAATTTGAAGTTGAGACAGCCATCTCATAAGTTAGGGCCCCGGTTCATCGGCCCTTATAAGATCACCAGGGTTATCAATCCGGTGGCATTTCAGTTAGATCTGCCCCGTTCTTTTGGTATCAATAAAACATTTCATTGTTCCCTTTTAAAACGGGCGATTAGTAATCCTTCTTCCAGTGAAAGACCTTCCCCTCTTCTGATACGTGGCCAGAGGGAGTTTGTTGTTGAAAGGATTCTTGACTCCAAGGTGGTTCGGGGTCGGCTGTCATTTTTGGTGCACTGGAAGGGGTATGGCCCGGAGGAGCGGTCGTGGGTGCGCAGTTGTGATCTTCATGCCCCCAGACTGATACGCTCTTTCTTCTCGCAGTTCCCCGATAAACCCGGTGGTAGGGGTTCTTTGACCCCTCGTCAGAGGGGGGGTACTGTTAGGGTCTCCTGCCCTGTGCTGCCACGTCGTCATGGCAACCGGGAGACAAGTGCTAGTGGTGTAACCTGAGCGCAGCTGATACTCCGGTTCGGGTCTTTTGCTGTGCAGTGGTTATAGGCTCTGTGCACGGCAGGGGATCCGGTGCTGGTTTTTGTGCTCACAGTCTGTGAGGTCTGAGTGGGGCGTGGACAGCACCTGCTTTATAAGGCCTCTTTTCAGGGTAAGCAGATGCTGCTGAATCTTTGTTGGTTAGTCAGTTCATGAAAGTTAGCCAGTACTGTGTAGCTTTGTATTTGTTTGTTGCTTACTGCAAATAGGCCTGGGGATTTGGTATTACACTCTGCCAATCCAGACCTAGCAGTAAGACTGGAGTCAGTCGTTTAGCTTGCTGGGGTTCTGTTACTACTCTGTGAACTTAGCAAGTTTGCGGCTGTATTCTAAGACTTGCCTGTCTAATCCTGTCTCACTGTGCTAGGTGTCAGGGGTCAGTTTAGTAGCAGTAAGCTAAAACCTGTGCACTGCAAGTGAGAATTAGGATTGTGGAGATTCTCCTTGTGTCTATCATTCCATCTCTGACCAAGGAGTTTACTGCCACACCCGTTGGTAACCCTTTAGGGTTTTGCTGTTGCCCTTAGCAACAGCATTTCGGGTTCTCTACGTATTAAAACACAACATCTTGCTTTTCCATCTGAGCAGTTCTAATACAAGGGAGATACCCAGTTCCTTAGCCTCTGGGCTTCTCTGTTCACTTTGTGTGTATTTTGTTACCCTATCACCTTCTGTGTACATTATGTCATATCCCCCAGTTTGTCTGTGAGTCCATCTGTTTTGCATAACAGTTCAAACACCAGTACATTCCTGCAGACACTGGAGTGCATAACAGTTCTGACACCAGTACTTTCCTGCAGGCACTGGTGTGCATAACAAAAGCTTTGCTCCGGAAGATGACTGACACTTGGCTTTTTCCTGGACCACACGTTCATTGGCGTTTTTTCTTTGAAGGCCACTGTAGATGCCCGATTCTTTAGGTATACTGCAGTAGATACTGCTTCTGCACAAAACTTCTTTTCCAGGCCAGCATCACTTAACATAGGAGGTCATTCCGAGTTGTTCGCTCGCAAGGCGATTTTAGCAGTATTGCACACGCTAAGCCGCCGCCTACTGGGAGTGAATCTTAGCATCATAAAATTGCGAACGACGTATTCGCAATATTGCGATTACACACCTTGTAGTAGTTTCTGAGTAGCTTCAGACTTACTCGGCATCTGCGATCAGTTCAGTGCTTGTCGTTCCTGGTTTGACGTCACAAACACACCCAGCGTTCGCCCAGACACTCCTCCGTTTCTCCGGCCACTCCTGCATTTTTTCCGGAAACGGTAGCGTTTTTTCCCACACGCCCATAAAACGGCCTGTTTCCGCCCAGTAACACCCATTTCCTGTCAATCACACTACGATCGCCTGAGCGAAGAAAAAGCCGTGAGTAAAAATCCAAACTTCATAGCAAATTTACTTGGCGCAGTCGCAGTGCGGACACTGCGCATGCGCACTAAGCGGAAAATCGCTGCGATGCGAAGATTTTTACCGAGCGAACAACTCGGAATGAGGGCCATAGTCCGTGCTCTTTCAACAATTGTGCAATTTACCCGCTCACTCACGCCATTCTGTTTCCGTGTGTAGGCAATTGTTAGATGATGCTTTATGCCATATTTCCTAAGGAGTGTGGCTAAGACTTTGTTATCATACTCTCCACCGTTGTCTGATATCAGGATCTTTAGTTTCAGACCTGTCTGATTCTCCACTAGTTTTTGTATTCCACAATTTTGTTGACCACTTCACTCTTCTCTTTAAGGAAGTACACGTGTGTCATTCTTGTGGTGTCATCAATGAGAGTCATGAAATGCCTGTAGCCACTGACTGATTCTTCCTCCATTGGACCACACACATTCTGTGTGCACTAGAGCTAACGATGTCTCTGCTCTATTAACTGACTATGAAAATGGGTTGCGAGTTTGCTTGACTTTTATGCAACTCTTACACATGGGTCTTTCAGCGTTGCTCATGGTGATCCCTGTTACCATTCCATCTACAGTTTCTGGACATTGGGGGTAATTCCAAGTTGATCGCAGCAGGAAATTTTATAGCAGTTGGGCAAAACCATGTGCACTGGAGGGGAGGCAGATTTAACATGTGCAGAGAGAGTTAGATTTGGGTGTAGTGTGTTCAATCTGCAATCTAATTTGCAGTGTTAAAATAAAGAAGTCAGTATTTACCCTGCACAGAAACAAAATAACCCACCCAAATCTAACTCTCTCTCTGCACATGTTATATCTGCCCCCCTGCACTGCACATGGTTTTGCCCAACTGCTAAAAAAATTCCTGCTACGATCAACTTGGAATTACCCCCATTGTCATATCCCAGATGACCTAAGAGTTTGTGCCACAGTGTCAGGACCAACTGATTTAGTGAATGCGTTAACCTTGGACCAACCGAAGGTGTTGGTGTCAGAGTATGGTGAAAACAGGGAGGACCAAGAAAGTTCAGTTTCATATATTTATTAGAAAGCTACAATTCCAGTAAGGAGTTAAATGACAATTATTAGGCACCATATATAAACTGACGTACTGCAATGAATGGCATAACGGTAAGCAGGATGCAGGATCTGTATTATAGATGCATTGAAGAAATGTTCATATGAATAAGATAACACGTCTGAAGATTATTGAAGAATTGTCCAATATGAAGCAAAGATTGGTGCCAAACTGCAAAGAAGTGTTAACTGGATATTGTAGACAAAGATGAACAACTGTGAAGACTTGTACTGATGCTTAAAGGCTGAACTGGAGAACTGTGAAGAATTGTCTTTGAATGATGCAAAAACATAGATACAATACTTGAAAATAGTGCTTGCAGGTTGTGAAGATTATACTTGAAACACTGTGAAGAGCTGCAGCAGAAGACAATGGTGAGGAACTGGTTAAACTGAGAGATGAGTAAACGTGGACCAGGAATAAGTAGAAACTTCCACAGGCTGTGTGATTAAAGCAGGCAGTCACTGAACGTAGAGCCGGCCCTAGGCATAGGCAAACTAGGCAATTGCCTAGGGAATCTGGTATGCCTAGGGGAACAAGCAGCTTCTGCTGATTAAAATGATATGCGGCATGCCTATATTCTGTGTGTAGCATTTCGTATGCAGATACAGCCACAGTCGGGCATGCCACATATCATTTTAATCAGCAGAAGCTGCTTGTGCATCCTAGCCACATAGCAATGCAAATAAGATGCTTTTTCATAAAAAATAGGCACCCTGCATTAGCAGAGCTGCCAGTTGACTCACGTCAGGAACTATATGTGTCATTATGTGTATAAGGTCATTAATAATGTGTAACATGTGTAAGGGGCATTATGTGTGTCATTATGTGTATATGGGCACTAATAATGTGCGGCATATGTGTAAGGGACATTATGTGTGTCATTATGTGTATAAGGGCATTAATAATGTGCGGCATATGTGTAAGGGAAATTATGTGTATAAGGGCATTAATAAGGGTTGGCATAATGTGTAAGCGCATTATGTTTATAAGGACATTAATAATGTGTGTCATATGTGTAAGGGGCATTACTGTGTGGTATTATGTGTATAAATGCATTACCAATGTGTGGTATTATGTGTATAAGGTGCTCTACTGTGTGGTGTAATGTGAATAAAGAGCAATATGGTGTGGTGTAATGTGAATAAGGAGCAATATGGTATGGTGTAATGAGAATAAAGAGCAATATGGTGTGGTGTAATGTGAATAAGGAGCAATTCAGTATGATGTTATGTGAATGAGGGGCACTACTGTGAGGAGTAATGTATATAAGGTAAAGTGGTACTACTGTGTGATGTAATGTGAATAAGGGACACTATCGCATGATAAATTGTGAATAAAGTTGTACTACTGTGAGGCATAATTTGAATTGGGGGTACTATTGTTTGGCCATGCCCCTTGCCAGCGAAAACACATACCTTTTTGGGCTGTGCGCCGAATGTGCACACTGTTCTTATTTAAATTACAGGGGGTAGGAAAACAAAAAAGAACTGCTATGGGTGGGGGGTTTTGGTGCTGGGAAAGGGGTGCAGGGTCAGAGGCGGAACTAGCAGCGGTGCTAGGGGGCACCAGCCAAAATCTTGCCTAGGGCATCATATTGGTTAGGGCCGGCTGTGACTGAACAAACAGGGTAACCTCTCACAGGACTCTGGGAATCCACTTGTTGCCACTTGGAGAGCGATTGACTGACAGCATAGCAGGGTGCTGATGGGTCACTCACGGTGAAGGCTGCAGGTGATATCAGGACCACTGGAATCACACAGAAATTCACAGGGAGAGCTCAGAGCTAGGGTACAGAGTAGCTACAACAAAGCACTGGCCAAGAGTGAAATAATCCCAGCCTACTTATAGGCAGCACAGGCACGGGATTGGCTAACACTTACCCAAAGGTGTTCACAGGTGCTGCATTTGGTCTCCAACATGGCCACCTCCTACACTGCAGACACACAGAAGCGCCTCCGACCATTATGTCCCCGCACTCCCGACTCTCAGAACCTGCATCACCTCTGCCACCGACCCCGCTGCATCCCCACATGGCCGCACAGTACCGTGAGCACCGCGCCGGCAATGGACAGACCCCAGAACCCGCAGCGGTGAGTGACCGGTTCATGACACACAGCTCCATTGACTGTTTTTCATCAGTAGCCATCATTTCAGTACACTCCTCAGTGTCCAGGACATATAGTTGGTTTCACCGGGTTGCTGAAGCAATAACAGTCCCTGTACATACATTTGCCCCTCTGAAATTGGACTTTATAGCCTTTTTTCTATAGGACGCTGATAGCAATGAGATTACTTCCTAAATCAGGCACGTACAACACATAGTAACATAGTAACATAGTATCTGAGGTTGAAAAAAGACAATTGTCCATCGAGTTCAACCTATTTGTGGTCTCCTATGCATGATGATTTGACTAAAATTTCTGACTGATGCTGCTGTCAGCCATTGCATTTTATCCCTATTTATAGTAACTATAATGCATGACTATGCACCATACCCCTGGATATCCTTATCCATTAGGAATTTATCTAACCCATTCTTAAAGGTGTTGACAGATTCCGCCATTACAACTCCCTCGGGCAGGGAATTCCAAACACGTATTGTCCTTACCGTGAAAAAGCCTTTACGCCGTATTGTGCGGAATTTCCTCTCCTCTAACCTGAGCGAGTGTCCACGAGTCCTCTGTGTTGATCTAACCAAAAACAGGTCCCGCGCAAGCTCTGTGTATTGTCCCCTTATATATTTGTAGATGTTGATCATATCCCCTCTTAGTCTCCGCTTTTCCAATGTAAACATGCCCAGTCTTTCAAGCCTTTCCTTGTATTCCATCGTCTCCATGCCCTTAATTAGTTTGGTCGCCCTCCTCTGTACCTTTTCTAGCTCCAGGATATCCTTTTTGTAGTACGGTGCCCAGAATTGTACACAGTATTCAAGGTGTGGCCTCACTAGTGATTTATATAACGGGAGTATAATACTCTCGTCCCTAGCATCAATACCCCGTTTTATGTATGCTAATATCTTATTAGCCTTCTTTGCTGCAGTCCTACTTTGGGTACTACTGCTTAGCTTGCTATCTATGAGGACACCTAAGTCCTTTTCCAGTACAGAATCCCCTAATTTTACCCCATTTAGTAGGTAGGTGTAATTTTTGTTCTTGTTACCACAGTGCATTACCTTACACTTGTCTGTGTTGAAGCGCATTCTCCATTTGGCTGCCTATGCTTCTAATTTAACTAAGTCGTTCTGAAGAGACTCGGCATCCTCCTCTGTATTTATAGCCTTACACAATTTGGTATCATCTGCAAAAATTGACACCATGCTCTATAGACCTTCTGTTAGGTCGTTAATGAAAATATTGAACAATAGCGGTCCTAATACTGAGCCTTGCGGCACACCACTTAGCACTTCAGTCCAAGTTGAAAAAGATCCATTAACCACAACGCGCTGCTCCCTATTATCTAACCAGTTTTTGACCCAAGTGCATATTGTGCTTCCTAGCCCTGATTCTTGTAGCTTGTAGATAAGTCTCATGTGTGGTACAGTATCGAACGCTTTGGCAAAGTCAAAAAGATTACATCCACGTCTTTACCCTGATCTAGGTTTGCGCTTACTGTTTCATAAAAGCCAAGTAAGTTGGTTTGACAGGACCTGTCCTTCATAAACCCATGTTGATTCCTTTTAATGACCTTATTGACTTCATGGAACTTCTGAATACTATCTCTTAGAATACCTTCCAATACTTTCCCCACTATAGATGTAAGACTAACTGCTCTATAATTACCTGGTTCAGCTTTACTTCCCTTTTTGAATATAGGCACTACTTCCGCTATACGCCAGTCTTTGGGAACCATACCTGATATAACTGAATCCTTAAAGATCAAAGATAGCGGTTTTGCCAGTTCAGAGTGAAGCTCCATTAGAACCCTTGGGTGAATACCATCGGGCCCTGGTGATTTATTAATCTTTAAATGTTTTAATCGGTCACAGACTACTTCTTCGCTTAAATAAGTACCTATCAGTGGGATATTCTCGTTATTGAGATTGTGTGTCAGTCCCTGAATTGGGTCCTCTCTAGTGAATACTGTTGAAAAAAACTCATTTAGTGTGTCCGCTATGTCATTATCATTTTTGCTTAAGACTACCAACTTGTCTTTTAAAGGGCCTATACTCTCCTTCTTTAATCTCTTGCTATTAATGTATTTAAAGAATTTTTGGGGATTCGCTTTGCTTTCCTTTGCTACTAGTTTTTCAGTTTCTACTTTAGCAGCTCTTATTTCCTTTTTGCAAATTTTGTTACATTCCTTATAGTGCTGAAATGACTCTGCTTCCCCGTCAGATTTGTATTTTTTAAATGCTAGCCTTTTCTTGCCCATAAGTTCCTTAATCTTTTTGTTAAGCCACATCGGTTTATGATTTTTATTCCTTTTTTTGCTGCTCATAGGAATAAATTTGAGTGTATTTTTAGCTAGCAGGAATTTTAGTACCTCCCATTTCTCTGTAGTATTTTTTCCTAAAAACAAACCTTCCCATTTAATATTCCTGAAAAATACTCTAATCTTTTCAAAATTTGCTTTGCTAAAGTTTAGAGTCCTAGTTGAGCCAGTATAGGGCTGTTTATGGAAACTGATATTGAATGTGACCATATTGTGGTCGCTGTTTCCTATGGGTTCCCCTACTATAATACCTGATACCAAATCCCCATTGTTTGTTAATACCAGGTCATCTTTTATATCTGTAACAATTGTTTCTCCTCCAATTCTTAAAAGAACTGCGATTGTCCTAGCTTGTAATGCAGTAAGGACCTTATCTCCAATCCCTGTAACTGTATTGGGAACACACAGTTTTAAAGAATTGAACCAATGCTTATTGCAACTGAAATGTTTAGTGGCCCCCGAGTCCATGTACCAGCAATCCTTCCTGTGACTGTCTGCTACATTCAGTGCTGACTCGTTTGGCTTGTCACGCTGCTTCTGCGCACCACTGGAATTTCTCATTCTGCAATCTGAAGCTTTATGTCCTATCTTGTGACATACAAAACATTTGAATTTGTGCTTTTTGGACTTTGTGCCCTTTGTGATCAAGGCAGAACACTCAGTTATGGTCTCGACAGGAACACATTCTTGGAACTGCAGCAACTTGGCCCTTACAATCTCCGTTGTCAGCTTAGTGTCATTTGACTCTAACGCAACCACCAAAAATCAAATTCTGGCATCAAATTCTGTAACATAGCCATTGCCACTTCTTCCTCGTCCACCTGTGCCCCCACAGATGCTAACTGCTGAGCTATCGACAATAACTTATCAATGTAATCGCTCATGTCCTTGCAGGCACTCAGTTTTGTTCCATATAACATGTGTCTCAAAGTTATCCCTCTCATTAGACCTTTGTCTACATATGCATTTTGCAGGGCTGTCCACATGTCCTTAGCTGACATTTTCCCACTGACTATTGAATGGACATGCTGCTCCACAGCTAAACCTATTGTCCCGATGGCTCTGTCTAAGTCATCTGGGTTTGGACCTGCTCCTGGATCCATAGTAACCTTCCACAACTTTTCCCGCTTAAGCTGCATCTCCATGGTAAACTTTCATGGAGTATAGTTCTCTGAACCTTTCAGCTTAGCAAAGTTCATGCTGTGTCCTGTGCTATACATCCTTTCTGCACTTGTATGTCACTTTAAACTTTGTCAGTGTGATTACTCAAAAGCACTCAGGGGGTTACTCTTCAGGCACATGAGGGTCTGGGGTGCGGGACTGGGCCCATAACCTGTTGGCAGAATGTATTGGATTCCCTGGTGCAGTGACATCAGTCCACACACTTAATGACTTAAACAGTAATGCAGGTGTATTCAGTGAACACAGGTGACTCAGATGTAATACTGATATAGGCTCTTATGGTATCCGGACTCCAGGTGACAACAAAAAGGTTGACACACCTTAGGTCAACGCCAATTGGTCGACACACCTTAGGTCGACATGGACAAAAGGTCGACAGGAACAAGGTCGACATGGAAAAAGGTCGACATGAGTTTTTTTACAATTTTTTTCTTTTTTGGAACCTTTTCATACTTAACGATCCACGTGGACTACGATTGGAATGGTAATCTGTGCCGAGCGAAGCGAAGGCACCATGCCCGAAGCATGGCGAGCGAAGCGAGCCATGCGAGGGGATGCGGTGCACTAATTGGGGTTCCCGGTCACTCTACGAAGAAAACGACACCAAAAAAACATAAAAATCTCATGTCGACCTTTTTCCATGTCGACCTTGTTCCTGTCGACATTTTGTCCATGTCGACCTTTTGTCCATGTCAACCTAAGGTGTGTTGACCGATTGGCGTCGACCTAAGGTGTGTCGACCTTTTTGTTGTCGACCTGGAGTCCCAGACCCGGCTCTAATCATGCAAGGTAACAGCAGTGGTAGCGGTACTTATCAGGAGTTGTCTCCGGTGGTGAGGGACGGAAGACTGCACAGCCGTGCAGTCTGACTCCCGCTGTAGAGAAGATGCGGCGCCCGGCTTAGCATCAGCTCCGGAGCCGCGATACATGCAATGGAACGCTGTGAGTCTCTGCAGCTGAGATCCACTCCCGGTCTCAGCTCTGCATACTTGCACACACCAGGACTCAGTCTCTCTTACTAACTCACTCTTAGATGGAGGAGCAGAGATTACATCACATAGCTCCGCCTCCGAATGACTCTTGGCACTAGGGAATTAATACTAGGTGATGCGCCCAGAGACTGCTGTGTAGAAGGGGACAGGCACAGAGTTCACCATATCCTAACAAGTATAAGGGGACAGATCCTAACAAGAGGCATGAAGATAATTAGGGGCATATTAACCAAAGCTATTTTGCAGAAAATCCCCTGAAAACAGGCATTTTCAACCCTGCAAAAGCTAATTACTGTATCTCCAGGTTTTAAAAAGGAAGTGCTGCAGCAGATATCTTCAATATCTGCCATTGTCCCTCTGTTTCTGGCCTCAAAAGCAGTTGAACTGTCAAATTTGGCCACAGCAGACTAATGCCATCTTCTTATGCTATTTACCCATAGTAGCCTATAGGCTAATCTACTACATATTTTCTCATGGTCCCCACTGATGCATGTGCAACCCTATGGTTGGAGTAAAAGGTATAGTGGTATTGCCGGGGCAGAGCCTTTTGGAATCTCTGTTTCTGCAGCCCAATGATGATAAATGAAAGCAGTAGTCATTGCATTGCAGTTTTGTTGCAATTATTACTCTACCCCTACTGGATAGTAAATGTATTTTGCATCAATTTTGTTTTTTGCTTTTTGGAAACTCCCCTCTAGATATGCTGACTCAGTGTCCCAGGCGAGTGTTGGAATGCAGCAACAGGCTCAGGCTGCGAAGCTTCTGAGTAATGCAGCCAGTGGAAGGAGGAGTGATGAGCAATGGGTAAAATGAGCGGTAGGACAATTTCATTTAAGAAACAAAAACGTTACACAATTTACTTTTGGTGTTTCCTTCATCAGATTTTGGAAACTGCATTTGTCATTTATGGAGTCAGGTCATGTGGTGAATGTGGTGTGTGTCAGTAAGTGAGGTATGAGGTCAGGCAGTGATGGTGAGTGATGGATGGTATCTGTGAGTAGTAGTGGGTAAGAGGTACTGTATACACTATACAGCACTGATGGATGGGTGAGAGCAAAGGCACATTAAGAGTGGAGGGGGCCCTTCTGCAGGCTCCAATTGGGCCCCCTTCTCTCCGGCCATGCAGAAGACTCTGGCATTGTGCCAGAGTCTACTGCACATGCACAAGTCTCCAGGAACCTGGCGCCCACACCGCATTCCTGAGGATATCTCTATTGTGCATGTGCCAACACCGGAAAATGGCTGCCATTTTCCCAGAGATCTCTGCAGCCAATGCCGGGCCAACAGAGCGGTAAGTATAATTAAATAGGTGCAGGGTGTGGTGTGTGTGGGCCCCCTGGACCCAGGGGCCCATGTCCACCGCACACCTTGCACAAATTATAGATATGCCAGTGGGTGTGTGGTGTATTTTAAGAGGTGGGTGAGGTAGTATTATAGGCAGCAATACTTGGCATATGGAGTGTGCTACTGCGCTTCCTACAGTACATGATGCTCCATAACTGAAGCATCTGATCCTTTATAAAGATGGCCACCATTCTTTAGTCTGCACAGGCAGAGCCATCTTGCCACTGTGTTTGAGTGCCAGAATGCTACATGGCAGTGTAGTACTGAACTCCATTGGGGACCCTGCGATATCCTGCCTAAATACATAACTCTCTGGTCGACTAAATGCACCGCTCCGCTGCTTGTGTACATACAGTAACTGTGAGTATAGCTGTACTGAAACTACAATAAATCCTGGTTATGTCTATACGGCTGGCGTGCACACAAAACTTCTTTCCGCTGGTGTCTACTATTTAATAACTGTGTAAAATCTTACACAGATGAACAATACTTACACCTGAACCTGCAATGACAGTGTCTGTGTCTCTGCTGTTTGCTTCTCCATACATGCTCCATTCATAAATGAAGACATTCTGGTCATTACATAACTGCAGGCAGTAGGTGTATCCTATACACAGGAATAGCGCAGATAGGGGCTAATTCAAATGTGGATGGAGTGGCTATCACTGCTGCTTCCTTGGAAGTAAGATGTAAGGTGCAATCAGGGAGATTGCTGGTCTATTCAGGGAGTCAGGGAGATTGCTGTTATTTCAGGGAGTGTCCTGCAGAATGCGGGAGGGTAGGCAACTATGAGCGATAGCTCTGTATGTTAATGAAGCAGGAGGCATCTATTACAAATAAATGCCTCCTGCTGCAGTAGTGATCCGAGCTGCATCCTAGGACGCAGGCATCAGATCACTGATTCATCATCAGGTGGCTTGCAGCCCCCATGATGATGCACAAGCCGCCAGTCGCAGAGACCAGGAAATCTCCGTCCAACGACAGGGATCCCTGGCCTATTCTCTTCCCCTAAACGGCGGTGACACACCACAACTTTCACAAACAACGGCCTTCTCCGTCCCCATCCCCGCCCCAAAATGGCATCAGACCATCAATCACTAACAGTCTGATACGGGCCTGTTCCTATATTGCAAGACCCATTGGCACATGTGCAGAACGGATCCTGTGCATGCGCAAAGTACCAAGCATTGGTATTTCGCACATCAGGAAGCAGATACAATGGGATCTGAATGCGGGATATAGGGCCTAATTCAGACCTGATTGCTAGGGTGCGTTTTTTGCATCCCTGTGATCAGGTAGTCGCCACCTACAGGGGGAGGGAAATCACTGTGCAGGTGTGCGATCGCATGTGCAGAGAGCTGCACAGACAGAAGTTTGTGCAGTCTCTGCACAGACCAGGATTTACTCTTCCAGTGTGATGATCAGGGCCGGAGCTGAAGTCAGACACCCTTCCTCCAATGCCTGGTCACGCCAGCGTTTCTCCGGACATTCCTATAAAACGGTCAGTTGCCATCCACAAATGGCCTCTTCCTGTCAGTCACCTTGCGATCGCCCGTGTTATCGCTTTTCTCGCATCATCCATTGCTGCCGGCGCTCTCTGTCACTGCGGACCCAATGCTCCTGCGCATTGTGGTGCATGCACATGCGCAGTTCAGACCTGATCGCAGGCTGTACGACAACGCAGCCTAGCGATCAGGTCTGAATTAGGCGCATAGAGTGCTCATAATACTAGCATAGCTGTGGTAGTGTAATATACTCTATGGGGGTAATTCCAAGTTGATCGCAGCAGGATTTTTTATAGCAATTGGGCAAAACCATGTGCACTGCAGGGAAGGCAGATATAACATGTGCAGAGAGAGTTAGATTTGGGTGTGGTGTGTTCAGTCTGCAATCTAATTTGCAGTGTAAAAATAAAGCAGCCAGTATTTACCCTGCACAGAAACAAAATAACCCACCCAAATCTAACTCTTTCTGCACATGTTATATCTGCCTCCCCTGCAGTGCACATGGTTTTGCCCAATTGCTATCAAAAATCCTGCTGCGATCAACTTGGAATTACCCCCTATGTCCCACACAGGGGATACTACTACTATGTGCCCACTATTATGCAGGTGTTGTTTGCATCAGAGATTTTTCTCTACCCTGGCACTGAAATGCCTAGGTATTACTCTTTTCCCTTCCATTTGAATTCTTATATTTCTTCACAAATAAAATGTAAGTCTATTTCATAGCAACAGAAAAAGCTGACACAATCTTACTATCTATATCCAATACAAACTGATCATAGAAAAAGCATGGAGTTGTGGGATACACATACTGTATCATCTGCATTGATATAGTTGTTATACAATCGGTTTAGTGCTATTCCATGTGTACATTTTAAGCCTGCTATTTTTTAGATTTCAATGCTATGCCTGAGGATGTGTCTGCACTTGAGCAGCAAAAGATGTTAAAATAAGAAAGACACTCCTTGTAGATGTGGTTTGAAGGGGAACCTGTAGAGCTTCTGGCTTTGTGGTGTTCTTTCTTCTGATCTTATCACCCATGGAATAGCTGATTTGAGAAAGATGTGTTGGATCTCTAGACATAATAAGGAAAGATGTCATTAAGGGATACAAAGTAAAAAAAATCCCACAAAACAGCAGTGAATGACCTTGCACAGGTATAATCCGCATCGAAAAATGTTCTATTTAAAAAGGAAATCACGGTTCTTTAGAGGAAAAATAATCATCACAAAATGTCTTATCACATTTGACTCTTAGGCATTGGTGTTTCTATCATGGGTGCAATGTCTGCGGTGCACACGGGCCCCTGGGTCCAGGGGGGGCCCACACCGCACTCATTGCACCCATGTTTTCATACTCACCTCTTCGAAGTCCACCGCCGGGCGCTGCAGCAGCAACCGTCATGGCAAAAAAATGGCTGCCGCGCATACGCAGTACGATTTTTGTCTCCGAAACATGGCGGGTGGCATGTTTTCACATATTGCTGGAGTCTATGGCACCGTGGAGAGGAGAGGACCCACCCAGAGTGTGCACACGGCCCCCTTCCTCTCTTTAGACACCCCTGCTCTTAGGTATAGTATGCAGGCCATATTTTAAGCTATATATAAATAAATATAATCTATATATTTGAAAATTGTTTACTTTGATGTTCAACTCAGTTTAACAGGTGACCCTCTGCAACCAAACTGGGGGAAAGGGGGGGATTTACTAAGCATCTTTTTGGGTGGGATCCGTGATCATCCCTTATCGCCAAAACTATTTGCAGCACAAATCGCACATTTGCTAACAATTGTGTTGGTTGGCATTTTAACTTTCTATGGTGTATTGAGTCACATTGTGGCATATGTAGATTTGGGTGTTTTTGCAAGTGAATTCACAATTATTGAGCTCACAGGTGAATACGCCAGAAGTCGCGGAACAAATCCCACCTGAGTGCAACAGAAGTTGCATGAGAAATTGTACCAGAATTTGCAAGGCAGTCGCACTTAATCCGTAAAAGTCACATTCTGATTGGTCAGAATTCACACAAGTGACAATGGTGTCACCATGTTGTTATTGGGATTATGGCCTGGGTCTGTAAATTGGCTTGTGTATTTCTGTTAAAGTCTGACTTTTTTTTCGCCCTGTGTCATTTTTGTTTTGTCTTGTCATTATTGTGTGTGTGTGTGTGTGTGTGTGTGTGTGTGTGTGTGTGTGTGTGTGTGTGTGTGTGTGTGAGAGAGAGAGAGAGGGGGGAGAGAGAGAAAGAGAGAGAAGGTATTGGAGGTTATTTTAGAATGGCAGAGGAGAGTGGTCACAGTAGGGCTGGGGACACGGAGTCTGAAGAGGAGGAGGTTTCTGTTCAGCAGCCTGTCGCTGAGTCTGAGTGGGAGGAGGAGGATTTTGATGATGATGATGATGATGATGATGATGATGGTAGTTGTGGTGGTGGCTCTGCGGAAAGGGGCAAGATGAAGAATGGCCACATTGTGCGGTTCAGCTACGAACAGTATGTGGCTCTCGTCAATGGAGTGATGCGCCATTTTGATTAACGCTCGCAGTGTACATTCAATTGTGGCTGACTTGCATGCAACACTAAATTAGCCACTAAGGGGGTAATTCCAAGTTGATCGCAGCAGGAATTTTGTTAGCAGTTGGGCAAAACCATGTGCACTGCAGGGGAGGCAGATACAACATGTGCAGAGAGAGATAGATTTGGGTGTGGTGAGTTAAATCTGCAATCTAAATTGCAGTGTAAAAGTAAAGCAGCCCGTATTTACCCTGCACAGAAACAAAATAACCCACCCAAATCTAACTCTCTCTGCAAATGTTATATCTGCCCCCCTGCAGGGTACATGGTTTTGCCCAACTGCTAAAAAATGTCCTGCTGAGATCAACTTGGAATTACCCCCTAAATGTGCAGATTTAAATAATTTCCACTATCTCCTTTTAAATTGTCTGAGTGGTTATATTAATTTACTTTATGATTAATAAACAACATTAAAACATGGTTAATGTTATTTCATGAAATCTGCAGAGAGCATTCACAATCAAGTATTTCTGGGAACACTGAATTCACTTACTTGTCGTCTGGGAAGCATGAAATTAGTAAATGGTTAATGTGTGTTGTACTGTATACATTTGTCTGTATTTCCATGAAAGACTTTAGCATTATGCAAAAGATAACATTTCTCTACTTCAGTTTGTGTTGAATAAAGTATTCAGACTTTGTACACAATGCAAGACAGTTATGTAGCTTTTGTATTGTCAGCATATCCTGTCACTCAGACTGTTCTAGTAATGGTGCATGCACTTGTTGCTTTTCAGATCTCTGTAAGAAGCAGTAGGGAATACACATGGGGCCTGATTCAGCTCCTGACGTAGCTACGGCTAGTGGCGCAAAGTACCATTCTTTGGATGCAGATCATCAGAAGACAATCTGTGAATGACAGTCTACTGCTGTTTGGGGGCGGTCTTGGCCTCCATTTTCTAAAATGGCGTTGTGTTGCATCATTTTGGAGGATTGACAAGGCCAGGATCTCTATCAGATGATAGAGATAACCTGGACTCTTTGTTTGATCTGTGGCAGTCGGCTTGTGAGACTCCATGGGTCACATAGCTGACCGATAATGTTGCAGGTGATCCAATGCTGCGATCCAATGCTCTGTTTGATCTGTGTGTACATCTAGCAGTGGTGTATCCGACTCCTATCAGAATCAGTCCATGGGTGCTCTGTCTGTTGTCTGGTGGTGTATCTGACAAGGGGTGATCTGTCCATATACATGCAGGTCCTCTGCCCCAGTTTAAAAAAAAATCCAGTATACATCCAGAGGCTGGTGTGTCTGACTTCTATCAGTATCAGTCCAGAGGTGCTCTGTCTCTCATCTGGTGGTGCATGTGACAAGGGGTGATCTTTCCATCCATCCAGCGGCTCCGCCCCTGTGTAAAATTAAAATAATAAAAGCTAAAAAGCCTAAAATATAATTATTAAAATATATATACCGTATATACTCGAGTATAAGTCGACCCGAATATAAGCCGAGGCACCTAATTTTACCACAAAAAACTGGGAAAAATTACTGACTCGAGTATAAGCCTAGGGTGGGAAATGCACGGTGCCAGGGGTTTTCATGATCAGGGTGTCATGCTCGTTGCCAGGGGTTTCATGCGGTAGGTGTTATGCTTATTGCCAGGGGGTAATGCTTGTTGCTAGGGTTGTGCCCCCAGTGCCATATATACCCCCAGTGACAGATATCCCCCCACAGTGCCAGATAAAAACATGCCCCCGTTGCTTTGCCCCCAGTAGTTATGCCCCTTCTTTGCCCCCAGTAGTTGTGCCCCCTCTTTCATTGCCCCCAGTAGTAATGCCCTCTCTTTCTTTGCCCCCGGTAGTTGTGCCCCCTCTTTCATTGCCCCCAGTAGTTATGACCCCTCTTTCTTTGCCCCCAGAAGTTGTGCACCCTTTCTTTGCCCCCAGTAGTTGTGCCCCCTTTATTTGCCCCCAGTAGTTGTGCCCCCTCTTTCTTTGCCCCCTGTTGCTGTGCCCCCGTCGCCGCTTACAAACACACAAACACACACAAAAACAATACTTACCACTGCCCCGCTCCTGCTTCCCGACCGCTTCTTCTGCTGCTGCGCTGCTCCGCTCCGTCTGGCCGCCCGCTCCGTCTGACCGCCCGCTTCCCGGCACCCGATCATCTCTATGGGAGAGACGTCAAGACGTCTCTCCCATAGCAACGCCGCACAGACACTAGAGGTCAATAATGACCTCTAGTGTCTGTCCCTGGAGCCGGCTGCAGTGGACGCCCACACAGCCTACGGCGTCTGCTGCAGCCGTTGACTCGATTATAAGCCGAGGGGGGCTTTTTCAGCATAGAAAAATGTGCTGAAAAAGTCGTCTTATACTCGAGTATATACGGTATATATATTTTTGTTTCTGCCAAACCCCAGTGTACTATACAATTTTTATTTTCATAATGTGACACTGCCAGTCAGACCACAGTATATTATTATTATTTTGTACTCATACATGTATTGTGCGACACTGTTGGTGAAATTAAACCACAGTGTTTGATTACTTTTCCTGACTCATACACATATTGTGCGACACTGTTGGTGAAGCTGGTACCACAGTAATTTATTTTCGTACTCATCTCATACATGTATTGTGTGACACTGTTGGTGAAATTAAACTGCAGTGTTTGATTACTATTCCTGACTCATACACATATTGTGCAACACTGTGGGTGAAGGTGGTACCACAGTAATTTATTTTCATACTCATTTCATACATGTATTGTGCAACACTGTTGGTGAAATTAAACTGAAGTGTTTGATTACTATTCCTGACTCATTCACATATTGTGCGACACTGTGGCTGAAGCTGGTACCACAGTAATTTATTTTTGTACTCATCTCATACATGTATTGTGCGACACTGTTGGTGAAATTAAACTGCAGTGTTCGATTACTATTCCTGACTCATACATATATTGTGCAACACTGTGGGTGAAGGTGGTACCAAAGTAATTTATTTTCATACTCATTTCATACATGTTTTGTGCAACACTGTTGGTGAAATTAAACCGAAGTGTTCGATCACTATTTCTGTCTCATACACGTATTGTAAGACACTTGGTGAAATTAAACCTCAGTGTTTGATTACTATTTCCGACTATTAAATTTTTTGTACAAATTGTGTTGTGTGCTGTACCCTACTTCATTTGTGTTTGTGGATAGATATGGAGGACCAACAATTGAGAGGCGAGCAGGAAGCACATACTAGTGGTGAAGGTGCTTCCACCAGTCATGACGATACAAGTCTGCCAACATCGTCTACTAAGGCCGATGCCCAGGGGCATAGCTAAGTCTGGGCATGTAAAATTATTTAATTTTACAGTGGTAAAGAAAAAAAAACATCAAAAGGAAAGTTAGCTGCAGAGACAGTAAGACAAACTGTGCATTCAGAACCATCAGATATTCTTGAGGAACTTTTAAGGGTGTCCACGTCAGCTATGTGTGAGTCTGACATTTCTCAAACTGTCCTCATAGAGAAGCATCTTTCACCTCCTTCCGCCATTTCTGCACAATTTGCACATGTGTGGAGCAGTACAAGTAAAGATGGTGATAATGAGGAGGACCAAATAGAAATGAAGTATTCGTGTGTTTAAGTGGGACAGGATGAGGGGGATATGTGTGTACTATCTGACAGTGAGGAGGATGTTGATGATGATGTTGTTTGTTTAAGTCAGCAACCAGTGGCTGCAGTCGTTGACCATGATAAAGAGAAAGCCATTGCGATGCCTGGGCAGAAGACCAAAAAAGCCGCCTTTTGGGTGTGGGATTATTTTTACCCCAATCCTGACAATGTTTGTGAAGGCATCTGCTCCATTTGTGAGGCCAAAGTTAGTAAAGGTAGGAACATTAGACATCTAAGCACCTCCTCCATGTTACAGAATTTGCGGCGAAGACTTGAAATTTATTGTAAAAGATTACAATGTAATTAACAACCTCATCATCAACATCCTCATCATTAGTGATTGGAGCTAGGCGTTCTAAAAAATTGTTTTGTGGAGGCCCAAATAAAGTAAGCACTTCAGCCACAAAAGTGTATGTCCCTGTCACTGAAGTGCTTGCTTTGTTAAATTGTGCATGTCCTTTTTAATATCCAACATAAGGGTGGGAGGTGAGGGGTCCAAGGACAATTCCATCTTGCACAACTTTTCATTTCTGCACTGTCGTGTGGCAATATTTCTTAGATGTGCTATAAACTGCTGCGTATTTGTGCCTCTGCTGTGTTGGTTAGTGACTAGCCGGCTCGCTGCAACCTTTGACCTAAAATGGCTGAAAACAATGGCCCTCATTACGAGTTGTTCGCTCGCTGGCTGCTTTTAGCAGCTGTGCAAATGCTAAGCCGCCACCTTCTGGGAGTGTATCTTAGCTTAGCAGAAGTGCGAATGAAAGGATCGCACAGCGGCTACAAAATAATTTTGTGCAGCTTCAGAGTAGCTCCAGACCTACTCCTAGCTTGCGATCACTGCAGACTATTTAGTTCCTGTTTTGACGTCACAAACACGCCCTGCGTTCGCCCAGCCACGCCTACGTATTCGCAGCCACCCCTGTGCTTTTATCTGACACTCCTGCGTTTTTACACACACTCCCCAAAAACCGTCAGTTACCTTCCAGAAACACCCACTTCCTGTCAATCACTCTGCGGCCAGCAGTGCGATTGAAAAGCGTCGCTAGACCTTGTGTGAAACTACAACAGCCGTTGTGAAAGTACATCGCGTGTGCGCATTGCGCAGCATACGCATGCACAGAAATGCCGTTTTTTTGCCTGATCGCTGCACAGCGACTGAAAACAGCTAGCGAACAACTCGAAATGACCACCAATATTGTAAACTGTGAGGTGGTCAAAATTAATTGGAACCAACTGGAAATTAATCTTATTAAGGTTAATAATACTGTAGGAACAAAAACAGGCATAAATTCTGTGATTTTAGCTGTTTTTATGATTTAAAAAAAAATACAGATACAAAACATGTAAGGGAGATTTTGACAAAACAAATATAGATCCAAAACATGGAGGAGATACAGATCAAAAACAAGAACCCAAATCCCAAGATTTGGGCCGGCGCACATCTCTACTGTACAGACACAGCAGCCCCTGGATGTATACTGGGGTACAGCACAAAAAATATATATTTTTTATTTTAAATTAATAAAATATTAGGTTTTTTTTTACATCAATAATTTGTATTCAATTTTTTGTTTTGCAAAACAGGGGTACAGAAGGAAAAGAAAAAAGAAAAAAAAGGAGGGGGGGAAATCGGCACACAAATATATGAGACAACATAATGGAAAAAAAAACATACAGTACAAAGTCAGTCGCACACATACATCAGGAAAACTGCAACAAACCTGATACATTAGAAAATAAAGGCAATATTGAGCATACAGTAATACAAATTACAGTGTTGAGAAAAGGGCAATCCCATACTTAGGGGAGGAAGAGGTCCCCATCAGCAGAAAGGTTAGAAGGGTACATGTCCGGGGAGGTGGAACGTAACACCAATTTTGTGCCCCTCGCCCACTGTGACAAAAACATGCCAAGGCATCCAACATACCAGAGGGGACTTAGCAGTAAAGGAATAAGGGATGTACTCAGTTTCCATCAAGAAATGTAGCTGGATTTTATGCATGACTTTCAATAAAGGGGGCAATATAGGTTGTTTCCAATTCTGGGCTAGGGCCGCACGGGCTGTGATACAAATATGGCCTGAAACATAATGTAAATGAGCACCCACGGAGTGCGGGTACACATTCAATAAAGCTATGAGAGGGGAGGGGAACAGGTTAAGACCAAGAACCTTATTAATTAGCCCAAATATCTCGACCCAATACAGTTTAATATGGGGACAAGTCCAAAAAATATGAAAGAGGTGACCTACCTCTCCGCATAGGCGCCAACAAAACTTCGAGCATGCAGGCCAAATTGTATGCAACCTATCAGGTGTAAGGTATAATCTATGCAATAATTTGACATGCATCTCGGAGTGATTCAGGCATTTAGACATTGTAAAAGATGACAGAAAGATGTTTTGCCATTGAGAGTCGTGCAGGGTACAACCAACATCCACCTCCCACCTGATCTGGGCTCTAGATTTAGAGACGGGGACCAGTGCTAGTAGTGTTTTGTACCAGAAGGAAATCTCACCTTTAGAAGTATCGTTAGAGAGTCGGCCTAGGACATGTGATATAGAAGGGAGTGGTGGGGTAAGAACACAGTGGAGGCTGTTCCACCAGTGCTGTATTTGATAGTATCGAAGCCTCTCAGAGTTGGGTAAAGAGAAGCGTTCCTGGATGTCAGAGAAGGAACTAAGCACAGACCCATTAAACAAATCTCCCAGAAAACTGATCCCCCTGGAACGCCATTTTGTGAGATTAAGATTAGGAACTAGAGTGGCCACCGTGCGTAGCGAGACTAAAGACAGATTATGAAAGGAAGGGGATAGGCCCATGGTCAGTCTGTCTCAGACCTGTAACGTGGCTCTGGTTGAGGGGAGGAGGTTCAAATCCGGTGGCCGCAGAGATTTGGGTAGCCAGAAGTGATCTTTCAAGGGAAACCTGGGGCAGGCCAATTCCTCCAGAGCCGTCCACCCCTGACGCACATCACTATAAAAAGCTTTAATATGAGCTAAAAGGCAAGCTTCTTGATACAATGAGAGATTGGGCATATTCAGGCCACCATCTCTCCTCGGTAAATACATTCTAGCGCGGGCAAGTTTAGGCGGGTGCGAAGACCATACATAATTGGTGAGAATAGTAGTAGCCTTATCTACATATTTCTTTGGGAAGACAAAGGGAATTGTATGAAAAAGAAACATTAATTTGGGAAGCAACGACATTTTAAAAGCGGCCAGACATCCCAACCAAGATATCTCATAATTAAGCCATGATTTGGTGAACAATAGAAGCGAGGTCAATATAGGAGGGAGGTTAACCTCGAAAGAGGAAGAGGAAGATGGGGGGATAAAAACACCCAAATACTGTATTGAGGTTGTCTGCCAATTGTATGGGTATTTAGCACGCAAGGAGGCAAGAGAGTGGGCGAGATTAATGGGCAGGGCATCAGTCTTAGACACGTTTAATTTATAATAGGATGCTGCAGAGTACATATCTAAAATATTATGTAAATGAGGGAGTGTAGTGCCAGGATCAGTCACAAATAAGAGGACATCGTCCGCAAACAAATAGAGTTTATGAAAGGTGGAGCCTAACTGAAGTCCCGGGAACTGCGGGTCTGCTCGGATCTTAGCTGCAAGAGGCTCAATTGCCAGAACAAAAATGAGGGGAGAGAGAGGGCAACCCTGGTGGGTGCCATTGTAAATTGAAAAGGGAGAAGATAAAAATCCATTACTAAAGACTCGGGCTGACGGGGAGCTATATAAGACTAGTATGGATGACATGATTTGATCTCGAAGGCCGAATTTCAATAAGACTTTGCGCATGTAACACCAATTTAAGCGATCAAAAGCCTTGTCCGCATCTAAAGATAACAGAAGAAGACCTTGTCTGTGGGCTAGGGAATCTACGAGGTGAGTTCTGATTATTCTCTGTCTATCCATATAGGGATAGTAATATTGTGAGAGAAAGTTAATCTGAATCTGATTGTTTGTATCTATACTGTTTCTTTTTTGTTTTAATATATCTGTACTGGGTTTTTTTTGGAGGGAAAAAAAAGTGTGAGGTGAAAAGCCAGAGGGGTTAATCAGGTGTGAGTAATCAGGAGGTGGAGGGGCTGACTAAAGCAGCTGGCTGAACCTATATAAGCAGTGATTAGACTCTTTGGAGCTTGCTCTGTGTAAGGGCTTGTATTTTTTAAGTGCTGCTTGGATTTGTAAGTGTGAGTTGTAAACAGCAAAAAGTGAGTTCTGATTATTCTCTGTCTATCCATATAGGGATAGTAATATTGTGAGAGAAAGTTAATCTGAATCTGATTGTTTGTATCTATACTGTTTCTTTTTTGTTTTAATATATCTGTACTGGGTTTTTTTTGGAGGGAAAAAAAAGTGTGAGGTGAAAAGCAAGAGGGGTTAAATCAGGTGTGAGTAATCAGGAGGAGGAGGGGCTGACTAAGGCAGCTGGCTGAGCCTATATAAGCAGTGATTAGACTCTTTGGAGCTTGCTCTGTGTAAGGGCTTGTATTTTTTAAGTGCTGCTTGGATTTGTAAGTGTGAGTTGTAAACAGCAAAAAGGTGAGTTCTGATTATTCTCTGTCTATCCATATAGGGATAGTAATATTGGGGGTCATTCCAAGTTGTTCGCTCATTATTTTTTTCTCGCAACGGAGCGATTAGTCGCTAATGCGCATGCGCAATGTCCGCAGTGCGACTGCGCCAAGTTAATTTGCTATGCAGTTAGGAATTTTACTCATGGCATTACGAGGTTTTTTCTTCGTTCTGGTGATCGTAATGTGATTGACAGGAAGTGGGTGTTTCTGGGCGGAAACTGGCTGTTTTATGGGAGTGTGTGAAAAAACGCTACCGTTTCTGGGAAAAACGCGGGAGTGGCTGAAGAAACGGGGGAGTGTCTGGGCGAACGCTGGGTGTGTTTGTGACGTCAAACCAGGAACGACAAGCACTGAACTGATCGCACTGGAAGAGTAAGTCTCAAGCTACTCAGAAACTGCAAAGTAATTTCTATTCACAAATTTGAGAACCTTTCGTTCGCAATTTTGATAAGCTAAGATTCACTCCCAGTAGGTGGCGGCTTAGCGTGTGCAATGCTGCTAAAAGCAGCTTGCGAGCGAACAACTCGGAATGAGCGCCATTGTGAGAGAAAGTTAATCTGAATCTGATTGTTTGTATCTATACTGTTTCTTTTTTGTTTTAATATATCTGTACTGGGTTTTTTTTGGAGGGGAAAAAAAAGTGTGAGGTGAAAAGCCAGAGGGGTTAAATCAGGTGTGAGTAATCAGGAGGAGGAGGGGCTGACTAAAGCAGCTGGCTGAGCCTATATAAGCAGTGATTAGACTCTTTGGAGCTTGCTCTGTGTAAGGGCTTGTATTTTTTAAGTGCTGCTTGGATTTGTAAGTGTGAGTTGTAAACAGCAAAAAGGTGAGTTCTGATTATTCTCTGTCTATCCATATAGGGATAGTAATATTGTGAGAGAAAGTTAATCTGAATCTGATTGTTTGTATCTATACTGTTTCTTTTTTGTTTTAATATATCTGTACTGGGTTTTTTTTGGAGGGGAAAAAAAGTGTGAGGTGAAAAGCCAGAGGGGTTAAATCAGGTGTGAGTAATCAGGAGGAGGAGGGGCTTACTAAAGCAGCTGGCTGAGCCTATATAAGCAGTGATTAGACTCTTTGGAGCTTGCTCTGTGTAAGGGCTTGTATTTTTTAAGTGCTTCTTGGATTTGTAAGTGTGAGTTGTAAACAGCAAAAAGGTGAGTTTTGATTATTCTCTGTCTATCCATATAGGGATAGTAATATTGTGAGAGAAAGTTAATCTGAATCTGATTGTTTGTATCTATACTGTTTCTTTTTTGTTTTAATATATCTGTACTGGGTTTTTTTGGCGGTAAAAAAAAAGTGTGAGGTGAAAAGCCAGAGGGGTTAAATCAGGTGTGAGTAATCAGAAGGAGGAGGGGCTGACTAAAGCAGCTGGCTGAGCCTATATAAGCAGTGATTAGACTCTTTGGAGCTTGCTCTGTGTAAGGGCTTGTATTTTTTAAGTGCTGCTTGGATTTGTAAGTGTGAGTTGTAAACAGCAAAAAGGTGAGTTTTGATTATTCTCTGTCTATCCATATAGGGATAGTAATATTGTGAGAGAAAGTTAATCTGAATCTGATTGTTTGTATCTATACTGTTTCTTTTTTGTTTTAATATATCTGTACTGGGTTTTTCTTTGGAGGGGAAAAAAAAGTGTGAGGTGAAAAGCCAGAGGGGTTAAATCAGGTGTGAGTAATCAGGAGGAGGAGGGGCTGACTAAAGCAGCTGGCTGAGCCTATATAAGCAGTGATTAGACTCTTTGGAGCTTGCTCTGTGTAAGGGCTTGTAATTTTTAAGTGCTGCTTGGATTTGTAAGTGTGAGTTGTAAACAGCAAAAAGGTGAGTTCTGATTATTCTCTGTCTATCCATATAGGGATAGTAATATTGTGAGAGAAAGTTAATCTGAATCTGATTGTTTGTATCTATACTGTTTCTTTTTTGTTTTAATATATCTGTACTGGGGTTTTTTTGGAGGGAAAAAAAAGTGTGAGGTGAAAAGCCAGAGGGGTTAATCAGGTGTGAGTAATCAGGAGGAGGAGGGGCTGACTAAAGCAGCTGACTGAGCCTATATAAGCAGTGATTAGACTCTTTGGAGCTTGCTCTGTGTAAGGGCTTGTATTTTTTAAGTGCTGCTTGGATTTGTAAGTGTGAGTTGTAAACAGCAAAAAGGTGAGTTAGAATACAGAAAAAGGTGAGTTTTATAATACACAATCAGGAACACACACTTGCAGTACCATTAAACTTCTGGTGAGGCTGCAAGGGGCTGACCTTGTGAGTGAGTGAGAGGGTCTCTTACTTGGAGTAGCAGAGGGTCTGTGATTGTGCGTGTGTGAGGGGCATTTTTTATTTTATTTTTTTTAGCAGGAGCTAGAAGCCAAGTGAAAAGGAGGTGCAGTGAGCTGGAACAACTGCAACTGCTAAGTGGAGTATAGGTGCCGCAAGAGAGAGTACTACGGCTGCATAAAAGTGAAGGACCAAGAACCCACGCAAAGATAGATAAGTATAAGCCAGCTTAATTATTGTATAAGTGAGATTGCTTGTCTTCTACTTTTTATTTTTGCTGCTTTTTCTTTGAGAGTAACAGAGAGTTAGACCTTACAAACAATATGGGAGGGGCTGTGATTGGGGACCTCACTCAGTGCATGACGTGCAAAATGTTTGCACACCTGGAGCTACCGGCCCAGTGTGGTTACATCTGCACGAGGTGTGTGCGAACGGTTGCCCTGGAAGCCCAGGTAACTGATCTAGAGCAAACCGTTACGCGACTGAGGGAGATTCACAATCTCGAGCGTAGTTTAGACAGAACGGTGGAGGAGTTGTGGGAGGGGTCACTGGTAGAAGAGGATGATGATCAGGTAGCCAGTTGGGTCACAGTTAGAAGGAAGAAAAAGAGGGGGAGGCTCGACATCTCCGAACTATCAAACCCGAACAAATTTGCCCGATTGGACGAGGAATCGGAGGATGATAGTGAAGAAATGACGGTGCCGGAGGAGACTGCTCCCTCTAGCATCCAGAGGAGCGGTCCCTCTGGCGCGGTTGGGATAAAAGATAGTGAGGTACCTAGTCAGATGGTGGTGGTAGGGGATTCTATCATCAGGAAGGCAGATAGGGCAATCTGCTACCGGGACCGTGATCGCCGTACAGTCTGTTGTCTCCCGGGTGCTCGGGTACGGCACATCGCGGACCGGGTAGATAGATTGTTGGGAGCGGCTGGGAAAGACCCGGCGGTCTTGGTGTATGTTGGCACCAATGACAAAGTTAGCGGAAGGTGGGATGTCCTTAAGAAAGACTATAGGGACTTAGGAAAGAAACTGAAGGCAAGGACATCTAAGGTAATATTCTCAGAATTATTACCCGTGCCACGCGCTAGTCCAGGGAGGCAGAGGGAGATTAGGGAGGTAAATGTGTGGCTTAGGGATTGGTGCAGGAAAGAGGGGTTTGTGTTCCTGGAACACTGGGCGGACTTCTCAGTCAGGCGCCATCTCTTTTGTCGTGACGGATTGCACCTGACTGAGGAGGGGGCAGCGGTGCTGGGGGGAAGGATGGTTAGAAGGTTGGAGGAGATTTTAAACTAGGAGCCTGGGGGGAGGGTTTAGCTAGAAACTACGGGTCATGCAGTGAGAATAGTGGGGATGGCGGTAGTAAACGAAATGGGGGAGAAGTTGGGGGGAGGGTAAGAGCAGGCGGTAAGGTTACTAACATAGGTACTAAAAGAGATTTTACCAAAGCACTAACCAATGACGATTACAGGTCATCATTGCTACATAAGGTGAAAGATGTCCCTAACGCAAGGGAAAATACTCATCTTAGTTGTATGTATGTAAACGCCAGAAGCATTATTGGTAAAAAAGGTGAACTAGAAATACTTGCAGCAAGCAAACAGTATGATATTATAGGCATTACTGAAACTTGGTGGGATGAATCTCATGATTGGACAGTCAATCTAGAGGGCTATACACTGTTTAGGAGACACAGACTAAATAAAAAGGGTGGAGGGGTGTGTCTTTACGTAAAGCCATTTTTAAAACCTGATATACGGGAAGATATTCAGGAGGGGACTGTAGACACTGTTGAGACATTATGGGTAGAAATTGCATGCGGGGAAAAAGGAATAAAAAAGTTAGTATTGGGTGTATGCTATAGGCCGCCTGGTATCAACGCATCTGATGAGGAATTGTTACTAAAGCAAATTGAAAGAGCAGCAGGAGTAGGAGACATAGTAGTGATGGGAGATTTTAACTATCCAGAGATAAACTGGAAAAACGATTCATGTGATACTGCTAGGGGCAATATGTTTTTAAACACACTTAATGATAACTACTTAGTCCAACTAATTGAGGAACCAACTAGGTACAATGCAATCTTAGACCTGGTATTAACAAACAATGGGGATTTGGTATCAGGTATTATAGTAGGGGAACCCATAGGAAACAGCGACCACAATATGGTCACATTCAATATCAGTTTCCATAAACAGCCCTATACTGGCTCAACTAGGACTCTAAACTTTAGCAAAGCAAATTTTGAAAAGATGAGGGTATTTTTCAGGGATATTGAATGGGAAGGTTTGTTTTTAGGAAAAAATACTACGGAGAAATGGGAGGTACTAAAATTCCTGCTAGCTAAAAATACACTCAAATTTATTCCTATGAGCAGCAAAAAAAGGAATAAAAATCATAAACCGATGTGGCTTAACAAAAAGATTAAGGAACTTATGGGCAAGAAAAGGCGAGCATTTAAAAAATACAAATCTGACGGGAAAGCAGAGTCATTTCAGCACTATAAGGAATGCAACAAAATTTGCAAAAAGGAAATAAGAGCGGCTAAAGTAGAAACTGAAAAACTAGTAGCAAAGGAAAGCAAAGTGAATCCCCAAAAATTCTTTAAATACATTAATAGCAAGAGATTAAAGAACGAGAGTATAGGCCCTTTAATAGACAAGTTGGGAGTCTTAAGCAAAAATGATAATGACATAGCGGCCACACTAAATGAGTTTTTTTCAACAGTATTCACTAGAGAGGACCCAATTCAGGGACTGACACACAAGCTCAATAATGAGAATATCCCACTGATAGGTACTTATTTAAGCGAGGAAGTAGTCTGTGACCGATTAAAACATTTAAAGATTAATAAATCACCAAGGCCCGATGGTATTCACCCAAGGGTTCTAATGGAGCTTCACTCTGAACTGGCAAAACCGCTATCTTTGATCTTTAGGGATACAGTTATATCAGGTATGGTTCCCAAAGACTGGCGTATAGCGGAAGTAGTGCCTATATTCAAAAAGGGAAGTAAAGCTGAACCAGGTAATTATAGACCAGTTAGTCTTACATCTATAGTGGGGAAAGTATTGGAAGGTATTCTAAGAAATAGTATTCAGAAGTTCCTTGAAGTCAATAAGGTCATTAAAATGAATCAACATGGGTTTATGAAGGACAGATCCTGTCAAACCAACTTACTTGGCTTTTATGAAACAGTAAGCGCAAACCTAGATCAGGGTAAAGACGTGGATGTAATCTTTTTAGACTTTGCCAAAGCGTTCGATACTGTACCACACATGAGACTTATCTACAAGCTACAAGAATCAGGGCTAGGAAGCACAATATGCACTTGGGTCAAAAACTGGTTAGATAATAGGGAGCAGCGCGTTGTGGTTAATGGATCTTTTTTAACTTGGACTGAAGTGCTAAGTGGTGTGCCGCAAGGCTCAGTATTAGGACCGCTATTGTTCAATATTTTCATTAACGACCTAACAGAAGGTCTAGAGAGCATGGTGTCAATTTTTGCAGATGATACCAAATTGTGTAAGGCTATAAATACAGAGGAGGATGCCGAGTCTATTCAGAACGACTTAGTTAAATTAGAAGCATGGGCAGCCAAATGGAGAATGCGCTTCAACACAGACAAGTGTAAGGTAATGCACTGTGGCAACAAGAACAAAAATTACACCTACCTACTAAATGGGGTAAAATTAGGGGATTCTGTACTGGAAAAGGACTTAGGTGTCCTCATAGATAGCAAACTAAGCAGTAGTACCCAAAGTAGGACTGCAGCAAAGAAGGCTAATAAGATATTAGCATGCATAAAACGGGGTATTGATGCTAGGGACGAGAGTATTATACTCCCGTTATATAAATCACTAGTGAGGCCACACCTTGAATACTGTGTACAATTCTGGGCACCGTACTACAAAAAGGATATCCTGGAGCTAGAAAAGGTTCAGAGGAGGGCGACCAAACTAATTAAGGGCATGGCGACGATGGAATACAAGGAAAGGCTTGAAAGACTAGGCATGTTTACATTGGAAAAGCGGAGATTAAGAGGGGATATGATCAACATCTACAAATATATAAGGGGACAATACACAGAGCTTGCGCGGGACCTGTTTTTGGTTAGATCAACACAGAGGACTCGTGGACACTCGCTCAGGTTAGAGGAGAGGAGATTCCGCACAATACGGCGTAAAGGCTTTTTCACGGTAAGGACAATACGTGTTTGGAATTCCCTGCCTGAGGGAGTTGTAATGGTGGAATCTGTCAACACCTTTAAGAATGGGTTAGATAAATTCCTAATGGATAAGGATATCCAGGGGTATGGTGCATAGTCATGCATTATAGTTACTATAAATAGGGATAAAATGCAATGGCTGACAGCAGCATCAGTCAGAAATTTTAGTCAAATCATCATGCATAGGAGACCACAAATAGGTTGAACTCGATGAACAATTGTCTTTTTTCAACCTCAGATACTATGTTACTATGTTACGAGGTTAAATACCCTACGGGTATTATCAGACGCTTGTCTTCCAGGTATAAATCCGACCTGGTCTGGATGTATCAGGGAGGGGAGAAGGACATTTAATCAGTAAGCTATCAGCTTAGCATATATTTTAATGTCCCCGTTTAATAATGCAATGGGGCGATAATTTTGGCAGGAAGTCAAATCCTTTCCTGGTTTGGGGATCGTGACAATTCGAGCCTCCAGCATCTCTTGTGGGAGAGTGCCCTGAGAAGTAATTTCATTGTAAACTGCCACTAGAGAGGGTGCCAGGAGATCCTGAAGTGAGACATAAAAATCGTTAATAAAGCCATCGGGGCCTGGTGCTTTATCTTTAGGGAGGGACTTGATCACTCTAAGGATTTCTGAGTTGGACCAAGGGGCATTTAATATCTCCAATTGATCTTCGGATATGGAAGGAAGTCTCAAATCAGCTAGGAAGGAGTTAATAGAAGAGAGAGTGGGTTGTGGAATAGAAGGGTCAGACGAGAGGTTGTAAAGCTGGGAATAGAAGTTGGCAAACTGATTAGATATCTCCAGAGGGTTAGAAATTTTAGCACCCGAGGGGGATACAATAATTCTAATTCTATTCCTAGCTTGCTGCGCTCTAAGTTTACGAGCAAGCATTTTTCCCGGTCTGTTCCCTGCTAGGTAAAATTTTTGACGCATCCTATTTAGTGAAGCCTGGGTGCGTGCCATAAGCAATTTCTGGAGTTGGGACCTAATATCAGCTAATGCTTTCTGAAGGGTTTTCATGGGTCTAGTTTGATTTTTGTCCTCCAACTCTCTTAATTTAAGCTCCAAATCATTCTGACGTTGTTGAGTAATTTTTTTTTAAGCTGTGCTCCCGCCTGTATTGCTGCCCCCCTAGTAACAGCTTTAAGTGCGCACCAAAAATTCAGGGTGGACGTGTCAGAGGGACAATTAAATTCCATATAGGACGTGACACTATCAACTATAATTTTTTTGGATACGGGATCAACTAGTAAATGAGGAGGCAGTCTCCAAGGGCGGGGGGGGGGGGGAAATGTTGATTAGTAATATTCCATTTAAGAATCATCGGGGCATGGTCTGACCAGGTTATAGGAAGAATGTCTACAGATCCGACAAATTGAAGGGTCCATTTATCCGAAAACAAGAAATCAATACGGGAATAGGAGTTGTGGATGGGAGAATAATAGGTGTACTCAGGCCGGTAGGGTTCTGCACTCGCCATATATCGTACAGATCAAATTCGACTAAAAGATTACGAAAGGCTAAACACTGGGTATTAGAAGAGGCTAGAGAGGCAAAAGAAGGCTTGGGAGATCTGTCCAACTTAGGGTCAAGAACTAAATTAAAGTCCCCTGTAATAAGGAGAGAGCCTTTACGAACCTTCTGAATAACCATACAAAGTTTACGAAAGAAGGCTATTTGGTTTGAGTTAGGGGTGTTTGCCAAAACCAAAGTAACCGGCTTGTCGTTTAGAAGGCCGCTCAGAATAAGATAGCGGCCATTTTTATCGGCTATCTGGGAATGCAAGGTGAATGAGACGGAATTCTTAAACAGTATAGCCACACCGTTTCTCTTAAAGGGCCCGTTGGCGAAATAACCAAAAGGAAATCTGCGGTCTTTAAAAATAGGGGGCGCTAAAGATGAAAAGTGTGTCTCTTGCAGTGTAACAATATCCACCTTGTGCTTAGCAAAATAGCCCAATGCCAGCCTTTACTTATTAGGGGAGTTCAACCCCTTAACATTCATGGACAAAACCTGAACTATCGGGGATATGTAAAGAGAAAGAAAGCAATATAATGCATGCAATGTGCGGTGAGTGACTTCGATATATATATATATATATATATATATATAAAAAATTGTCTCAGGCAGTTACTACCCTTATCGTAACAGGGGAGGAGGGGAGTAACAGGAAGGGAGGGGAAAAGGACAAACCAAAATGACCCAGTATATCGGGTCGGTATAATTACTGCAAGTACATTAGCAGGAGGGAACATGTGGCCTAGCACCACCACCCATGAACATAGATAAGAAAAGAAAAGAAGGCAGAGGTAAATATGCTTACCATTCATATAGAAAACAGACACGTATGATCTAAGCTATAGGCACGGAGTTGGAGTTGGGACTCCTGCAACATAACTACCAACAGGGTAACTCACGTGTTTACATCGAACTGAATAACTGAGTCCCATCCGTGGTAACGGTATAGTGTAAAGTCCATAATCAAAACCAGAACGTGAAGAGACGTCTTCAGGCAAAAGACCAATCTGATTGGAGAGTTGACTGTTTCTTGGATCCAGGGACTCACGTGTTTACATTGAACTGAATAACTGAGTCTCAGCCGTGGAAATGATACATTGTAAAGTCCATGAATAAAGCCAGAATGTAAAGAGTCAGCTTCAGGTGACGGACCATTCTGATCGGAGAGTCGACTGTTTCTTGGATCCAGGAGGAATTTTGACCGTGATATCCCACTCTGATAACAGCTTGACTCCAGCATCTAATGAGGCAATGGTATAAGATGTATTTTCATAGGAGATAATCAGCTTTACCGGAAAGCCCCATCTATATGTGATCTCTTGGTCACAAAGAACCGAAGTAATAGGGATGAACGATCGTCGTTTAGCCAAAGTCAAAGCTGAGAAGTCCGGAAAAAGCTGCAATCCGCCAAGAATATCGGAATCCGAGTCACCAGCCACTCTAGCCACTTTCAGAATGCATTCCTTTGTCATATAAAAGTGCACCCTCATGAGCGTATCCCTCGGAAGCGAGGGGGCCACTGAGCGCGGTCTAGGCAGTCTGTGAATTCTGTCTATAAGTAGCTCCCTTGGTTCAGATCTAGGTAAAAGCTTCCTGAATAATGCGGTAGCGTAGTCTTCCAACTCGGAATTCTGCACGGAGTCCGGAATGCCTCAGCTTTTTATATTATTACGCCGAGAACGGTCCTCTACATCTGCGATCTTGACCTTAAACGCCTCAAGGTCACTTTGCTGTTGATCATGAGCAGCTATGAGGTCATTATGAGACGAGACCAACTCCTCTACTTTCCGTTCCAAATGGTCCGTATGTTCTCCAATAGCGTTCAATTCTGTCTTGACCTCCCGTACAGCCGCTGTGAGATATTGAGTTAACTCTGTTTTAAATGATGAATGGGCTTGATACAGAGTTTTAACTGTGAGAAGAGCGTCAGAGTCAGGGTCAAACCCCGGTGCAGAGGGAGGGCTGTAGGAACTATCTTGTGCAGAGACAGAGGCAGGGGACTTCCGCGCAGAACTGGAGGGAGGAGCTGCCTTCTGAGACGGGAAAGACACTCTTTAACCTTCTTCAGAGGCATGTTGGTATAACGCGATTCAACAGGTGAGGAGCTAGTGCATGAAGAAAGAAGGATCCTTTATAGTAAATGGAGGATGTCTAGGTAAGCATAAAAGACATGGGTGGTGGTAAATAAGTGGACCGGAGTACATCAGAGGATCGGTGTCACAGCAGCCCAGGTTGTGATCAAGAACTTGCCTACAGGGCCTATCATGTGGACTCCCAGTAGGCAGAGAGAGATATGGATGCAATCTCTCAGCCAGCAGCACAGTGTCCAAAGGCCCAGTCAGACAGTGCCTCTCAGCTTGGCTTGGGCTGTAATATCATCCAGGGACACTCCAGCGCCACTGTGTGAGGGGCCCACAGATATAGAGGGGGCACAGAGAAGAACTGGTCCACTCACTGCTGTAATTGGGGCCATTTTTGGGCCTCCGCGCCGACGGAGCACTGCCGGCGGGGAGAGAGAGCAAATCGAGGCTGCGGCTTCCGGTCCTCGAGTAGGTTTGCGATCAGCAGGGGCCTCTGAGAGGGCCGTGGGCCTCGTGACTCCGCTGTGGGGGATGGCTGCGGGGTATAGGGAGCACAGGTGAGACGGCTGGAGCCTGCACAGGCGCTATCCAGGAGGCAGGGGCCGTTTGCGGACCTCCGCGCCGATCGCGTCCCACAGGCGGGCAGTCCCCGCTACTCGAGGCCGCGGCTCCCGGGCCCGGACTAGGCCGCAACCTGCAGAGGCCTCTAGGAGGGCTCCCGGCTCCGCGGCTTCACTTGGGGGCTCACACACCTGGTCAGGGGGCCACAGATGGATCAGGAAGGGTACTTGGAGGCTGCAAGGGGCACCTAAGAGAAATTTTCAGCAGGAGCTATGGTAATGAGCATCCGCCAGGCCACGCCCCTCAGTTTATTTTTTTAACACTGGGGCAGAGCCCCTGGATGTATGGACAGATCACCCCTAGGTGGACAGAGCACCCCCAGAGGACACAGCGGCCCCTTGTCAGATACAGCAGATGACAGACAGAGCACTCCTGGACTGATACAACAGGCCCCACAGCAGCCACCAGCCCCATGTCCACGCCCTATGCCACACAACCTAGCACTGAGACGGACAAGTTCGTTCAGTATACTCTACACAGCCAGAGTGAAAATAGCGAGGATCACCAACCTTTATAGAATCCAAAACCCTGCGAGAATCTGATAGCGGTATGATGATGGTTTGCCTTGTTTTGGGAGCAGAGTCTGGCGCGAAAACACAGAGGAGGACTCGGATCCCACAGTTCAGGTGGGTCTAGTTCTCAGAGAACCGGACTCACTCATCTCTAATTATAAGAAGCAGTTCTGATTAAATGTATGATCCATGATGAATCCTTAATAAATACTGTGTTTTTAAAGAAATATCATAGACTCTTCAATTGGGGTAATCTGCGCCAGAAAGGACTTTATCTACCCATTCCCTGCAAACCTCCTAACTATCATGATTTTGTTGGGACAGTCCCCACGGGCCTTGCTTGTTGAGAGGCCATACCTCCTTTTAGACGCACTGCATCCTGTTTTTCAGGTGCATGTCTCCAGTGCACACAAATGTCCCTACTTAGTAGATTGAAAATCATTTCTGAACCTTAGAGCAGATCACCACGTCCAATAGTCTCGCTGCCAAGGCTATAAAGTGTTTAGAGGAAGGCTTAACCACAAAGGAAAAAGTAAAAGTCTTGATGAAAAGTTATGACTTGAACTTACTCAGTAATATACTGTAATAAGCATCAATCAATTTCTCTTACATTAAAAATAACTTTTAAGACATTGGGTAGGAAATGCCGGTGGTTGGGATGCCGGCGATCAGAAGACGGAATGCGGCATCCTGATGCTTAGAATCCTGACATGGAGAAGGTAAGTGTACTTACCTTACCCCAATGCCCCCCTAACCCTCCCTTCCCACAGCCTAACCCTAACCCTCCCCGGTGGTGCCTAAACCTAACCACCCCCTGCCCGTAGCCTAAACCTAACCCTCCCTTTCCTGCAGCCTAACCCTAACACTTCACAATGGTGCCTAAACCTACCCCCCCCCCCCCCCCCTTACCCTCAGCCTAACCCTAACCTTCCCTTCTCAGCAGCCTAAACCTAAGTCCCACAGCGGCTTACCTGCCTTGCAGCCCAGTCAAATCTCATTTGTGATCCCCGCGGTCAGGATTCTGGCGTTAGTATTTCGATAGCCGGGATCCCAACCACTTGCCAGATTCCCTTTTAAGCCTGTGGAGCAAGACCATGCAAGGATGTTGTTCTGTAGAAAAATATTATCAGCAGTAGAATCCCTTTAAAACTACACATGCAAAACAATATAATAAATCCAATGACTGTACGTAATCTTATGGATGTAGAAGAGCTATGTTCATAATGCTATTTTTAGAATCATATCTATAGCAAAATAGAATGTATCACCTTGTGTGCTTATCTGCTGAGCAAAGCAAGGAGTCCATTACTAATTTTTATCTGCATGACAGTAAAAGTGATTTACCAGCATTGAATAATTCATCTAGTGATGGAGTGGACTGTATGTATGATTTCTCACTGATTACTTTGCGGATGGGAAGATTGAAGCTCCTGCTAATGAGATGCAGGAGATTGAATTAACAAAAACAAACCAAAAAAAAAAAATAATGACACAAGATAGCTTTGAAGTTTCATACTGCTTCTTTCTGGAGAAAAAAAAACATTTTTTGTTCAGTCCATTATGCTTTGCATGTAAAAAGAGTGCCATAAAATGCATACTGGAAAAATAATAATTTCTCAGACTGGAAAAGCAAACAAATCATTTTTATAATTCAGACAAAACAAGATTATACATTTTGGAATATTTGATTTTCATACAGATGTGTCCTTACACATCATTGTTGCAGTCACGCCAAACAGCCCCTCTTGGCGCTCCAGGTCCTGTGAGAGGTTGCTAGGGTCGGGTGTCTTTTTGCCGAAAATGTGTCTTATTTGCAATGCAACGCTGCTAGGATGCAACAGGAGACTGTGCTGAGTAATTTGATATTTGACACTTGTATATCTGTGTGTGTCTGGTGGGATCTCACAGGAGGTCCATAATCCAATATGCACAGCTGTGCATGTACAGCAATGCTGAGCCCTCCTCTCCTCAGGTGTTCATATGACACAGATGCAACTCAGGCTTCCTGGACCCTGCTATAGCCACAAGGGCTGCCTATCTATGTTGTGCCACCACCCAAGCACCCAAGTTCCACTAGGAAAAAGGCAGCAATGTTAACCAGTGCTAAATCGAGACACAAGTCATGACTAACCATATTGTTATTTCTGCTGAACTGACTATTACTCCTCACCTTCCTGAACCATGCTGTTGTTTGGGAGTCAAAGAGACGACAAAGGAGAGTGTGGTGTGAATCAGTACATGATAGGCCATGCAGAGTATGCCACTTGCAGATGTATTAACTCACGTCTTGCTTCAAGCAAACCCAGAACACTCTCACTCTACTAATCAGACTCTGTTTCCTATATCATGGAAGAATATATGCCCAGAGACAGCACTGGAAGAGTTTTTTTGTGCAGAGATAATGGGGATTAATGGATAGGGATAGGGAATAGGGAATAGGGATTAAGGTTACTAACTCAGTCATCTTTCAAATAAGCCAAACCTAAAAGCCAGCATCAAGAGAGTCCCGCTGTGGCAAGCTTTGGGTGATTCTGCATCAAAGTAGGTATGGCCACATTCCCAATGGTCATATTTAACTCTTGCAATAATATGAATATAAGGATTAGAGGGAGAAGAGTGCATCTTTTTAAAGACTTTTCTTGCTGTATGGAGGGTTTTACTACCGTTATCACTCTGCAAAATGTATTGAATTTTGTACCAGCTCAGATCTAATGGTCCTAAGGTATAATTTTAATAGGAACATTTTCTTGTGCCTCTATGTTGCACTTTGGTAAGGAAAAACATTACTAGGCATGCACAGAACTTTGTCATTATTAATAATGTTATTGCTTATTTAGGAGGACACATAGTTGGAGAGGGTCGCAGAACCGAGAAATGCACAGAATGAAGGCTAAGGTGAAGAGGTAATCAGATGTGTTTTCAGGGAGCTTTTAAAAGCTAGGTGATTGGGTGACTGTCTGATAGAGCAAGGGGGAGCAATACAAAGGAGGGAATTAAGACAGGAGAGATACTGGAGATGAGCATTAGAAGAGGTAATCAAGGAGGAAGGGAGTTAGCAGTTATTTGTAGAGCAAACCTGGCAGTGTTGGTGGTAAGGAGGTTGAAGAGCTAAGAAGGAAGGGACTGGCTTGTCATGATCCTGACTGTAGTTCTCATGTTTTGTGACTTACCTCTGCCATCTGTCCTGGATCCTGCATCTTTTCTGCTCACTGTGATAAACAGCTTGCCAGTACCATGAGTTTCCTGAGTGCTGAGTTCTCTGCCTGGAAGGTAAGACTTAACGAGCTTCACCTGTGATGATTAACCTTCTGTGTGAATACTGAATTCAGCAAGTCTTTCTATGCTGTGCCTACATAGCAATCATTATCGTCATTATACTATATGCCTCTCTGACTCCAGTGGTCACCAGATGCATTCTCCACTGTGCTCGGCTCTCTGGAGTTTAGGCCTAAAAGCCAGTATCCTCTGCTCATTTTAGAAGTTTAGGCTTCAGTGTTCTTCCAGCCTGCTATGTCTCACTCCACATCAGAGCCTAACCTGGAGTACTGACATGACAGGGTCTGATCACCTGACCATGAGCTATCCAATCCTGTGCCAGCCTGAGACTCTCTGAATCACCTGACCCTGTTCACCAATCACCAAGGACCAGGAAGTATAAGTAAAGAGGCTTGTGTTACAGAAGCTGCCAGTTCCTTGTGTCACACAGCTCCGTGTGAGCTTAGTAGCTGAGCTCCCTAAAAGGTAACACTATTACCTAAGTTCATGTAAAACTCTGTTCTTTGCTACTCTAGACTAAAGTTGAGTTACCAGTTATATCCAGTATTATTCAGTCTCATCTTAACCACTTAACTGGCATGGTCAGATTTCATTCAACTGCGTCGTTCCACCCTGTCCCCCCGTTTTTGAATGAGGAGATCCGTTCTGTAGATGTGCATAATATAATGTTTAAATATTTAAAAAAATACTTTTTCAACTTTATTAAATAAAATAAATTTAAAAAAACAATGTTGTTAACGCTTTTGAAGGGAAAATCGTCACTGAAGTGGTAAAGACACAGGCACAGTATTCTTCAGTCTCGTCTTAAAGTTTTAGCAGCAGTATTCTTCAGTCTCGTCTTAAAGACACAGCCGCAGTATTATTCAGCCTCGTCTTAAAGTCACAGCTACAGTCTACAGTTCTTCTTCAGCCTTGTCTTAAAGTCACAGCCACAGTCATTGTTCTACAAACAGTTGCATTTCCAGTTATAGTCGGTACCAGCCCGTATTACAGTTGCGTTCCAGTTATACTGGTACCCAACCTGGTTCACAGTGTGGTTCTCAGTCTCATCGGTAACCATCCCAGTTCTCAGTCTCACCGGTAACAAGTCCACTTCAACATCTTCAGCTCTCCTCCCAGTTCTGCGCAACTCCAGAGAACCTATTTCATAGTAACCTTGGGTACACAAACACCTACTTCTGTGACAGTATATCCAATTTGTTCTCACCAATACATTCACCATCCTGCTATCAACACCAAGTCCCTGGTGATCCAGTGGTCAGGATACGGCTCCCTCTGCTGAGGCCCGGGTTTGATCCCCGGTCAGGGATTGCTTCTTGAGCTCTTCATCTCACTGATTCCCACAGACCAGCCAATATACACATAGTCCTCCAGTTACCCGCACGGACTTCACATACACGCCGGGTTCACAAAAACCACAGTCATGACATGGCTGACAGTGTCAGTGTCAGAAATTTGATTGTAAATGGAACAGATAACTAACAGAGCAAGTTGCAGAGAGGAGCAGCAGAGATGTAGTGACAACAGTGGAAAACAAGGGGGGCAGCAGTGTTAAGTATTGACTGAAGAGGTGCGAGGCAGAAGTAGATTACAGCAATCAAGGCAAGAGATAATGAGGGCAAAGATTAAGGTTTTAGTGGCTTCTAAGGGTAAAAAAAGACTGATTCTAGAGTATTGGAGGAAATAATATTAGAGGATTGCGAGAAGGGCTGAATGTGGGGCGAGAAATAGAGGATGACATTTAGACATAGAGGAAAAAAAGATAGTGTCAAGGAATGAGGGAGAAGTGCCTTGGTGGGAGAGAAAAGACCATATTGTAAAATTTCTGTTTTAGAGAGGTTTAGTTTAAGGAGGCAGTGGGATATTGTAGCAGAGATGGCTGACCGGCAGCAATGCAATGGAAGACAGTAGGAACGGGTTCAAGGGAAGAGATGTAAACTTGGGTGTCATTGGCTTATAGTTGATTCACTGAAGGAGCAGATGAGCTTACTAAGGGTAAATGTATAGATGGAGAAGGTGGGTGTAGGTAGATGTAGAGACAGAGAAACATCAGTTGAGCAGATAGAAAGAGAACCATGAAAGATCAGTACCTCAATGGATTGGAGAATTTGAGGGGTGATCAACAGTATCAAAAGCTGCTGTAAGGTCGAGAAAGGTCAGTATAGAGAAGTGACCCTTGGATTTGGCAGAGAGAAGGTTATAGAGGTAGTTTGGTCAACAGTGACTATGGTTAAATGCAATCTAGGAAGAGTTAAGGTCAAAATCTGAATTTAAGATGGTCGAGGGGATGGTAGAGAGGAAAGCGGCGATTCTGCTGTAAACAACTCACTCAAGGAGTTTGGAGACTTAAGGAATAAGAAAAAGGAGAGTGTTAATTAGAGAGAGAAGAAGTGTCAAGAGAGAGTTTCTTATGAATGGGAGAGAACAGTGTATGTTTTAAGGAAGAGGGGAAAGTATCTGATGAGAGGGATAGGTTCAGCAGGTAATGTGAAACAGGCATCCGGAGAGAGGGACTGGAAGAGGTGAGAGGAGATAGGATCAAAGAGAGAGGTAAAGGGGTAAATCATATGAGACAGTAGGGAATGATGTCAAGAGGGGCCAAGGAGAGGGAATAGATGAATCTGCAGGGAGAATATATTACAGTGGATGGTATTGATTTTGTATGTAAATTGGATAGAAAATATTGTTTAGCAAATTAGAAGGCAGAGCTATAGGAGAGAATGATTTTTTTTTACATAGTGCTGTAAGAATTAACTTTCTCTATCTTCTTCTCTTCTTGGCACCAGTGAACCTTTGTGTAAGGTTTCACTTTCCATCTAGTGCACAAGCAGGTGAAACTGAGTTCAAAATTGCCAGTGATGAGAAGTACCTATTTTCCTAGGTACTTCTGCGGCTACTCAAGGACAACAAAATTGATAACTTACTTTCTTGTTCCCCAGTATCCCGTCTCTACATCCCATGAAGATTCCATGCCATGCTTCTTGGACTATCTGCAAGGGCCCCCAAATGTACAGATAGTTTAGGTGAGCACCCTTGAGGGAGTTGCATATTCACAATGGCAGCCATAAGTGAGCGAAGGAGGGAAGAGAAAGCAAAGGAGGATGGAAATAAAAACATAGAGGGAGCAAGTGTAATAGATTAATAGGCAGTTAAGCAATGGAGGCGAGGCAAGAGGAAAAACAAGAAAACAGGGGTACAAAGTTAAGAGAGAGTAAATATAAAGACATTAGTAAAATGTAAGTCCAATTAAGGAATTAACACTAAAAACGTGACCACTATTATTCCTTCCTAACGCATGGGTGTGTCAAGCAATTATTCCCTACCAGATGTTCTTAAAACTTTCTTCCAGCAAATCCAGAGTTGATGGAATGTTTAATAATCTCCACGAGTTCCCTGCAGTTGTAATTCAACTAACATCTGAGTGTCATGATCAAAGCCTATTCTCCTGATTTCCTGTCCATAACTATCTATTTCCAAAGAGGAAAATGTGTGTCTCCATACAGCCCCAGGCCCGTGCCTTTCAAAGTACAGTATTATAATTTCCTGATAGAAAGCCTAATTCATGTTTGTACGCAATCATGATGTTCACTCAATACAGTGATGTTTCAGTTGTGCGCATGCATGCAGCAGCTGGAAAGTCACTACTCTGTACGCACATGTGTATATTAGCGAAAAGCTATTGCAAGAGAACAGCATACGCAAAGGACTTCCACAGGAGATCAGTAATATGGGCAGTCCCAAGATTGGCCAGGGAATGGCTAAAATATTATTGCAAAAGTGGGTAGAAACATGGGTGTACCTTTAGCTGGACAGGCCATGCATATGTCCTCAATTGTGTACTTACTGATCAGGACAGAAATCTCTCAACAGAGATACTTTGGGGGTAATTCTGAGTTGATCGCAGCAGGAACTTCGTTAGTAGTTGGGCAAAACCATGTGCACTGCAGGGGAGGCAGATATAACATGTGCAGAGAGAGTTAGATTTGGGTGGGGTGTGTTCAATCTGCAATCTAATTTGCAGTGTAAAAATAAAGCAGCCAGTATTTACCCTGCACAGAAATAAAATAACCCACCCAAATCTAACTCTTTCTGCACATGTTATATCTGCCTCCCCTGCAGTGCACATGGTTTTGTCCAATTGCTAAAAAATTTCCTGCTGCGATCAACTCAGAATTACCCCCTTTGTCTGCTTAGACAATGATACCTATGTAAGGTTCCAATGTCAATTGTGAAAACACACTGCACAGACATGCAAACAGGTGAGCGACTTTTCTAAGCAATTATGCTCAATTTCTATGTTTGAGCATATTGAAAACACAGATATTACTGTTTGCGAAAAGGTAGTGTATGAAGGTTGTTCTTGAAGATATTTTTATGTAATTGTAGCATTGGAAAATGCTTCAATTGTTAAATGTTAGCTATCAGGTTTAAGAAACACATTCATCAGTATAATTGGCTCTCCTTAGCAAGCAATTTACTTTAACACATTTTTTTTTATCCCAGTTAGAATATTTTAGTTTCTGATAAAGAAATAGACTGTAGCAAGCTCAGATGATGCACCTTACACAAACTCCAAAGTATACATTTTTTTTATCGTTGTGCTTGCGCAATGTTTTTAGAAGAAAAAAAAAACCTCTTTCCTGTACAACACTTTGTGTTTTTCATTTTCTTTGTCAGCCTACCATGTGTTAACAATTCACTAAATATATACCACTTTTAACTTACAATACAAAGTCATGGAGACCACCATTATATACTGGTTGCTAACGTACAGTATACAAGATCCATAACTTAACAGAAATTCACACATCACAAATGCAATATAAGGAAATCATACATTTTGAACAATTTATATGCCAGAGGTTCTCAAATGCATTCCTCAAGGCACCCCGGCGGTCCAGGTTTTAAATTTATCTATGCTTGGCCACAGGTGACCATTGGGGTGCCTTGAGGACCATATTTGAGAACCTCTGATTATATGTAATAGACCAGGAAAGGTTGGTGATTCCACACCAGTCTTACACAATTCAGTGTGTTTCAAAACCAGTATTCTTTTATACAGAGAAAAATCTCTAATTGAAGTCTGGTGGTGCACCCAGAGTCAGAGGAAAACAGGAACAAGATGGATTAATGAAGACTCTTGTTTGGGTGCACTCTTGTTAAAGTTATTATGACAATAATAAAACATAACGTTTATTATAAATGATTAAAATAAGTTCAGTATCCACTCATTCTCCCCATGGAGTTGGTACACAAAAACAAAAACAAAGCACAAACAAAACAAACACATTGGTAGGATAAAATATAAGGTATGTTCTGGTTTGGTCTATACCCAAATAGACTGGCATAGGGATGTAGGCACAGTCGTCATACATCTATCTTATGCCTTACCAGTACAAGCAATGCTTGTTTTAATGGGACCTCAATAGGTCAGGCATGAATAGGTACCTAATGCAACGGGAGTATCTGTTCTATATGTCCGCTATCACATATCATTCTCCAATGTCTAGGATGCTTTGTTGACACATAAGTTTATCTCAATATCTGAGATGTTTAGTCAGCACATAAACATATAGGGTATGCCTATGTATCACTTGGGTTATCAGAATTATTAATTAAATACCTGTCTGAGATAAATCAAAAGATAGGTCAGAGTTGGAAGGAAGAAACAGTGGTGATCCTGCTGTTGGTATTGAGTTGGAAAGGACAATCTCAAATTACTACACTGGGTATTCTCTGAGGGTCACCCCACAGATACTGACCCAGCCCATCACCGTTTTGCTTCCAAGATCGAACGAGATTGGGCTCTGGCGGTGAGGTATGATAGTAAACCATTAATAGAGTATTCCACTCACCAATGAGAGTGCACCTATTCAGTAGATTTCAGAAAAAGATGTGGATCTGCTGTCTACGTTAGACCAAGGATTATTCCTTGGAATCGTAGATGAGAGTCCACGAAATAGGATAAAGATTTGAAAAGACAAATTTGAAGAAAAAAGAAAAGATGAAAAGAATAAATGAGATTTCACATATAAATTGTATTCAGTGTGTGGGTTATGTCTTACCCACTTGGGATATCCCTAAATAGGTTTAATGTGATTAAAACATTCCATAGAGAATCTTTTATCCGTATGTAATCTCAGTTTATGCAACATATAAGGCTATGCCAACCAAAATCTCCTAGTTCAAATTCTATGAGAGAATATGTGAAAGAAACACTGAAACAATCAATTTCTTACAGAAATATATCATAGAAAAAGGCGAATATTGGTTCTTTTCTATGTGTGAAATTTACTGTGCGTCCTTTTTACCATGTATACACGGCCATCATCTCAAATATTCCACATCACATGAAATAGTAATACACAGTAATTGTAGTATTCTGAAAGAGTATTGTCATTCCTTACACATGCAGGGTTATCACCATGATCTGAATATTCATATTTTGTAATGATCCTCACATGTATAGACCCTCACATGTAGCAATATAGGGGATCATTTCCCAGTGCACATCTATAAACTTATCTGTACATCATATGGAGATCACTCATTTCAGGCAATATGTTATATAGTGTTTGCTGTATTGCCCACAGTCCCTAAGTGCTGTGAGAGGTCTCCTATATATCAATTAGAATTCTGATACCCTTGCAAAAGTTAGGAGTATAACAATATAAATTATGATACCGGATACCGCCCAGGTCCCTGGGTCAGTTGAAGAAACAGCTTGTTATAATGGCAGTCTCCCAAGATTAGGTCCTATTCCATGGCTTGCTGAAAAGGTTCAAGGTCCTATTACATGATTAGGTAGGAAAACGCGTTTCATCCGTCTTGCATTGGAAATGAGCAAGCCCGCAAGACGGGTGAAACGCGTTTTCCTACCTAATCATGTAATAGGACCTTGAACCTTTTCAGCAAGCCATGGAATAGGACCTAATCTCGGGAGACTGCCATTATAACAAGCTGTTTCTTCAACTGACCCAGGGACCTGGGCGGTATCCGGTATCATAATTTATATTGTTATACTCCTAACTTTTGCAAGGGTATCAGAATTCTAATTGATATATAGGAGACCTCTCACAGCACTTAGGGACTGTGGGCAATACAGCAAACACTATATAACATATTGCCTGAAATAAGTGATCTCCATATGATGTACAGATAAGTTTATAGATGTGCACTGGGAAATGATCCCCTATATTGCTACATGTGAGGGGCTATACATGTGAGGATCATTACAAAATATGAATATTCAGATCATGGTGATAACCCTGCATGCATAAGGAATGGCAATACTCTTTCAGAATACTACAATTACTGTGTATTACTATTTCATGTGATGTGGAATATTTGAGATGATGGCCGTGTATACATGGTAAAAAGGACGCACAGTAAATTTCACACATAGAAAAGAACCAATATTAGCCTTTTTCTATGATATATTTCTGTAAGAAATTGATTGTTTTTTTTTTTGTTTTGTTTTTCCAACAATTTTTATTAGATTTTTTATAGAAATTCAAGAACAGGGAAGACCTTCATGATACAGACATGCCGAAAACCGGAGAGAAACCGGTATAGTTACAATAATCCATCGTAAGGTGCTTTTAAGCCACATCAGTGAAACCACAGATACATAGTCGGTAATTGTAGGCTTGAGTAAGAGGTAAAGGATAAACAATCTTAACCTACATGAGGTCTAGGAAATGATGAAGACATTACCGACGTGCGTCTCAGCATCAGAAATCACCATATACCTAAGGCTAAGCATACAATTCTACCTGAGGATTCACAGGACATCAGTATACCCGAGAGGTCAGTAAAGAAGACAGACAGGAGGGGTGGGGGAGAAACAAATGGGGAAAACAATACAAGTATAATCATATCATGAATGAGTAGCGGCCAAAGAAGTCCTAAGTAAAAATATTAAAGAAGTAATTCAGGCATGGTTAGCCATTCAAACCAAAGAGAAGGTTCAGTACCCATATGGCATCAGACTAAACATACAGCATGGGGTATTAAAATTAATATAATTGCATTTCCTAAGAAAACAGCAGGAGGTCCCAAAGGAACAGTACATGGGTCTAGGTTGTCAAGAGGCCCTATCGATTTGTCTATATAGATACCACGTTGTGGTCTCAAAAAGTTTATAGATGAACGACTGTACATCCGGGTCTAGAGTATCAATATACTTCTCCCACTTCTTGGCAAATCACCTGACCCCCAATTCAATATCAGGAAGAGTAGCATGCCTCTCAAAATAAATAATCCGGAGGGTCATGTGTTTCACAGCCATCAAAGAAGGGGTAGACGGTTTGATCCAATTATTAAGAATTTGTTTCTTGGCAATTGTCAGGATAACAGAGAGTACCGGAACAATATCTCTATCTTCAGGCCCAAGAGACCACTCCCTAAAATCAAGTAGCAAACAAGCCTTCGGGCGTTTTATTAACCGTAAGTTAAATACTGTGTTGAGATAAGCGACCACCTTGTACCAAAACTTAGATATTTTCCGGCAAGACCACATATTGTGGTACAAGGTGGCACTTTGCGCAGTACATTTGATGCAACAGCCAGTGTCGTCTGGGACCATGTGTGCACTCTGATTAGGCGCTATATATGCCCTTTGGAGCGTCTTCAAGTGAACCTCTTGCAAAGAGGCAGAGTATAAGAACCTAAAAGTGGGTAAAATGTTATCTAACAATTCAGCGCACGATCCCATATTGGGGATATCTCAGGACCATGAAGACAACGCGGAATCCCAGAGCTGGTCTCTATATGAGACCCTAAAGGTGTTTCTGAAGTAACTAAGATGGTAAGGACAATCTTTAGTAAGCACAATTAAGGTGCGCAGCGGGTCTGTGGTAGCCTCAGAAATCATTGGGTGAGACTGGAATTGAGCAAAGTGTCTAGCCTGCAAGTACATAAAAAATTCCCGGTGGGAAAGACCAAATTTTATCTGGATATCAGAGAAAGAAAGCACTGCGTTGCCTCCTGGGTCGTATATGTCTCTAATAGCTGTGATCCCCATTTCTCTCCAACTCAAAAAATGTGCGTTATCAAGGCCAGGAAGGAAACATGGGTTACCCCAAAACGTAGAGTGAAGAGAGGTGTCAGGTTTTCTCTGGGCTTTAGTGTGAGTGACCTGCCATGCTCGATATGTATGCCAAAATAAAATATTATGTTTTATCTCAGATGGGAGACGGGAGTTTGGGGTGTGTAAGAGTGCAGCAGGGGAGAAAGGATGGAATACGGCCAGTTCAAGTGGCAAGTTCGTAAATACTGATCTGCCCCAAAGCCAGTCTGTGATATACCGGTACATCGCTGCTCTACTAAATAGAACAGGATCCGGGATTCCCATACCTCCCTCTTCACGTAATAGCTGCAACCTAGCGTAGGGGACTCTTGGTCATTTACCTGCCCATAGAAATCTAGTGAAACACTGTTTAAGAAAAAGGACATCTTTCTCAACAAGGGCAATAGGGAGCATAAGAAGAAAATAAGCAATCTTGGGAAAAACAACAGATTTAATAACTTCTGCGCGACCCATAAGAGACAAGGGCAGAGACGCCCAGTCTGTAAGGATTTTAGACACCTTGGACAAAATAGGACCAAAATTAACCGCATATAGATCCGGGAGGGAAGTAGGGATCTGAACCCCTAAATATCTAAGACTATCTCGAGCCACTGGAAATCGAGACAGGACCGGGTGTAATGGAAAGAAGGAAGAGTCTCCTGAAAGGAGGAGAAGCTCGGATTTAGATATATTAATTTTGTATCCCGCAAAGGAACCAAATTGTTCAATCAGGGAGACAATCGCAGGGATGGACGTATCAGGATGAGAAATAAATAGAAGCATGTCGTCAGCATACAGTGATAATTTTACCATGGTGTCCATTATTTTTATGCCTGTAAATCTGGGAGAATTTCTCAGGGAAACAGCTAGGGGTTCTAAAGCTAAGGCAAATAATAAAGGTGACAAGGGGCAGCCCTGACGTGTGCCACTCTGGATAAGAAAAGGGGATGAGAGGATACCATTCCCCAAAACTTGAGTGGAGGGAGATTCATATAATCGGGAAATAAGAGAGACAAAGTCCTCAGGTGCACCAAAGCGGTGGAGCGTTTCATACAGATGGTCCCAGGTGACCAGGTCAAACGCCTTTTCGGCATCAAGTGTCAATAATACATTAGTGTCAGTGGGTTTGGAAAGCTGAAAGGCCTGCATAACAGTCAAGACCTTTCGGATATTGCTCACTGATTGCCGACCCCAGACAAATCCAGTCTGGTCTGTATGAACTATATAAGGGACTATGAATTTGAGTCTATTCGAGAGGATTTTAGTGAACAATTTATAATCCGTGTTTAGAAGGGAGATCGGACGATAAGAACTGGGAGACTCAGGATCCCGGCCAGGCTTCGGGATAACCTTTATGACTACGGAATTAAAATATTGGGGCAAGGAAGCACCCTGCATAAAAGAATTAAATAAGACAGAAAGAGGTTCGCACAGTCTAGTAGATAGAATTTTATAGTAGTCATTGGCGAAACCGTCAGGGCCTGGAGTCTTCCCAGTCTTCAGTCCAGCTATTGCTAAAGAAACTTCCTCAGTGGTGAAAGGTGCAAGAAGAGAGGTACAGTGTGACTCTGACATTTGAGGCAGATCAGTAGAAGACCAAAAGCTAGACTTGTGGGTCTGGTTAATAACAGGACGTGCATAAAGAGTGGTATAAAAAGACTGTAGCACCTCAGCAATCTCGGCCGAGGTCCGTACTCTGTCCCCACCTTGGGTGAGCAGAGAGTGAATGACCACTTTAGGGTGTCTGCCTTTTAACAAATGGGATAACAGTTTGCCAGACTTATTAACATATCTGTAAATGCCACAGTCTCTTGAAAATGAATATTTAGCTTCCATTTGAGAAAGGAGGGTATCAAACAGTGTTTTTTGTGTAAGGTACCGTTCGCTAGTAGAAGGGGAGGGGGATGATTTAAATTCCTGAAAAGAGTGAGTAAGAGCCGCCTGGGCTTCCAAATATTGCGAGTTTAAATCTAAATCCCTTTTTTTACTATAGGACATAATGTGCCCCCGAATAACTGATTTTGACGCCTGCCAGAAATGAGCAGGATCATCGCTCAGAGTTTCTCCATTATGCGTATGATAATCCAGCCACGCTGCATCTAATGAGGAGCGGAATTTCAGAGAGCCACTTAAATGAGAGGGGAAGTGCCAGGAGCAAAAAGGGGATTTTTCTGAGAAGACCATCAATTTCATCCAGCATAAAGCATGGTCCGAAATACAGATATCCTCAATTTTAGAGTCAGCCACTTTTGAGAAAAAGGTGTCAGATAACAGCAGATAATCAATCCTCGAGAACGTGTGGTGCGCAACTGAGAGGCATGTAAATTCCCTTTCTAATGGGTAGCATGCGCGCCACACATCCACTAAGGACAACTGCGAGCAAATATAGGGGATACCAATACGTGGTAACGAGGGGGGAGCACGAGGGGGGGGGGATTTATCCAAGGTTGGAGAAGAATATAAATTAAAATCTCCACCCAGGATTATAGGAATTTCAGAGTAGCTTAGTAGCTTAGTGACCATGGCCCTCATTCCGAGTTGTTCGCTCGGTATTTTTCATCGCATCGCAGTGAAAATCCGCTTAGTACGCATGCGCAATGTTCGCACTGCGACTGCGCCAAGTAACTTTACTATGAAGAAAGTATTTTTACTCACGGCTTTTTCTTCGCTCCGGCGATCGTAATGTGATTGACAGGAAATGGGTGTTACTGGGCGGATACACGGCGTTTCAGGGGCGTGTGGCTGAAAACGCTACCGTTTCCGGAAAAAACGCAGGAGTGGCCGGGGAAACGGTGGGAGTGCCTGGGCGAACGCTGGGTGTGTTTGTGACGTCAACCAGGAACGACAAGCACTGAAATGATCGCACAGGCAGAGTAAGTCTGGAGCTACTCTGAAACTGCTAACTCGTTTGTAATCGCAATATTGCGCGTACGTCGGTCGCAATTTTAAGAAGCTAAGATTCACTCCCAGTAGGCGGCGGCTTAGCGTGTGTAACTCTGCTACATTCGCCTTGCGAGCGAACAACTCGGAATGAGGGCCCATGTTTGTATAAAATTGCTTAGAGTACTGATTGGGAGCATAAATATTACAAAGTAGGAACCTGGGTGCATACAATGTGACATCTGCCAGTACATACCGACCCTGAGTGTCATCTAAAATCGCATGGACAGAGATAGGGACCGTGTGCCGTGCTAAAATAATCACTCCCCTAGCCTTAGAAGAGAAGGAGGAAGAGGCTAATACAGACCAACCCATAGTGTTCAGTTTTACCATCTCATTTGGCATAAGGTGAGATTCCTGAATGAAAACAACATCCATCCCCACCTTCCGAAGATAGAGCAAAATCTTTCTGCGTTTAGCTGGGGGGTTGATCCCTCCCACATTCCACGTGCCGACACTCAAACTAGCCATGCATCAAATTAACTGGGAAAACCTGAAAACCTGCGCAGTAACCATAATATCTACAGCCGCCGAAAAACGGATACAAAACATACCGGGGTGGACACATAAGGAAAAGAAGGGGAGGGGGAGAAGAAAAAAGGGACAGAAACATAGAAAACACACAAAATATAACATTAACATTGTGAAAGAAAGTCCTGCTAAGGACAATCATAACTTCAGAAAATGAGAACAACCGGTTCAAGCAAGCACAGAGGCCGTCATAGACCGCCAATGAGCCAGCCAGAATTATGAAAACCTGAGGAAAAAATGAGGGAGGGGGCGCCCTTACCCACTCTCGGCAACTTAATATATGAAACTATACATAGGAAAAATAACAAGAAAATATCAGAGCACACAGAGCATGTTACAGAAAAAGAAAAACGCAGCCTGTCACATAAGAAGAAGGGGGAGATATCTCCGCTAAGCATATATAAGCATTCTAGAAAGATTACATAGCCACAAAAAGACAATAGATGAATAAGAAAAATCTAAAACATAAAACAAGGCAAAAAGGTTCAGCCCGCTGTATGACCAGTCTCTTTTGGGGGAAAAAACACCTGCAGCAGATTCTACAGCAATAATTAAATTGGCAGACATAACCGGAAACAGAGAAGTCCAGGAGCAATACTCAGCCATCTCGATCCATGGTGTCATCCGCCTGAGAGGAGTCGTCATCTGCCTTGGATGCCTCAGAAACATAAGCCTCTGCATCTGCAAGATTTCTAAAGTCCCGGAAAGAATTTCCATCAAACAGGCGTAGTCTTGCAGGGAAGAGCAGAGCAAATTTTTTATTCGCCTTTACCAAACGGGAGCAAAGGGGGGTAAATTCCCGACGTGCCCGGGAAACCTCCGCGGAGTAGTCCTGGAAAATGGCCAAACGAGCTCCCTCCCATTGTAAATTCCTATGCCTCCTGGATGCTGTCCATATTGCCTCCTTATGGAGAAAGTTCAGACATTTAAATATAACCACACGTGGTCTGCTATTAGGTGAAGAACGTGGGGGACCCAGTCTGTGGGCTCTCTCGATAACTAAGCCAGTGCATTCATCTTAGATATGCAACAAATCAAGGAGGAACATTTGTAAAAAAAAAGAGTCAAATCAGGACCTTTCAGTGACTCAGGGAGCCCCAGCACCCGAAGATTCGATCTCCTCGATCTATTTTCAAGATCGTCAACCTTGTTCAGCAGCTGGAAGTGAGATTTCTGGAGCTCATCATATCTGTGCTTAAGATCCCCAACATCCTGAAAAGTCTCCCCCAGCCTTTGTTCATTTGTTAGAACAGTCTTAGATAACTGCTTGATTTGGGATTTTAGATCTTTTACTGCCTGCTGCATTTTAGCAGCATGTGCATCCATGATAGGCTCCATGGCATCCTTAACAGCTCTCACTACATCAGCATAAGTCACTGGAGAGGCAGGGGCACAGTCAGGCTCACCCAGAGCCGGCCTTAGGTATAGGCAAACTAGGCAATTGCCTAGGGCATCTGGTATGCCTAGGGGCACAAGCAGCTTCTGCTGATTAAAATGATATGTGGCATGCCTATATTCTGTGTGTAGCATTTTGTATGCAGATACAGCCACAGATGCACACAGAATAGGCATGCCACATATCATTTTAATCAGCAGAAACTGCTTGTGCATCCTAGCCACATAGAAATTCAAATAAGATGCATTTTCATAAAAAAATGTGCACCCGACGTTAGCAGAGCTGCCAGTTGACTCACGCATGGAACTATATGTGTCATTATGTGTATAAGGGCATTAGTAATGTGTAACATATGTGTAAGGGGCACTATGTGTGTCATTAAGTGTATAAGGGAACTAATAATGTGCGGCACATGTGTAAGGCACATTATGGGGGAGATTCAATTATTTTCACCCCTTTTCACACCCATTCTGTTTCTGCCCTCAGGGGCGTAGTATCATTATTTCAGCTTGCTACCTCCGGAGTAGGGAGGCACCCAACCCTTTACACAGCTAAACCTGATCACTATGGGCGCAATATGCACAATAACGAAGATCATTTTAGAAGGAAATTGGGCGTGATGTCATTTGAATCTCACCCAAAGTGTGTCATTATGGGCATTAACAGTATGTGGCATATGTGTAAGGGAAATTATGTGCATAAGGACATTTATAAGGGTTGGCATAATGTGTAAGGCGCATTATGTTTATAAGGACATTAATAATGTGTGTCATATGTGTAAGGGGCATTACTGTGTGGTATTATGTGTATAAATGCATTACCAATGTGTAGCATTATGTGTATAAAGTGCTCTACTGTGTGGTGTGGCGTAACGTATAGAAAGGGCACTACTGTGTGGTCTAATGTGAATAAGGAGCAATATGGTGTGGGGTAATGAGAATAAAGAACAATATGGTGTGGTGTAATGTGAATAAGGAGCAATTCAGTATGATGTTATGTGAATGAGGGGCACTACTGTGAGGAGTAACGTATATAAGGTAAAGTGGTACTACTGTGTGATGCAATGTGAATAAGGGACACTATCGCATTATAAATTGTGAATAAAGTTGAACTACTGTGAGGCATAAGTTGAATTGGGGGTACTATTGTGTGGCCATGCCCCTTCCCAGCAAACACACACACCTTTTTGGGTTGTGCTCCGAATGTGCACACTGTTCTTATATAAATTACAGGGGGTATAAAAACAAAAAAAGGTCTGCTATGGGTGGGGGGTGATGGTGCTGGGAAAGGGGTGCAGGGTCAGAGGCGGAACTAGCGGTGGTACTAGGGGGCACCAGCCAAAATCTTGCCTAGGGCATCATATTAGTTAGGGCCGGCTCTGGGCTCACCTGAGGGAGAAATGTGTTTTGCAGAAGCCTGTTTAATGCTGCCAGCAGCCTGCAAACTTGTTTGTTAGCTAGGTGCGGCGGCCATCTTGGATTCCCCCTTCTGTTTTTCAGACCTCGATCTCTGGGCTTTAGGGGGCATGGGGGAGGACAGAAACCTTTCCGTCCAATCCCCAGCACTTTCCCACAGGTAGTGTGCGCCAGGCGCGGAGAAAAGCCGCGAGCGGGAGGCGCTGTGTGCTCCGGTTACCGAGGGTGCAGGAGAGCTGCAGCAATCAGCTTCACCTCACATGGGCGCCGGAACCGGAAGTCCAAGAAATTGATTGTTACAGTGTTTCTTTCACATATTCTCTCGTAGAATTTGAACTAGGAGATTTTGGTTGGCATAGCCTTATATGTTGCATAAACTGAGATTACATACGGATAAAAGATTCTCTATGGAATGTTTTAATCGCATTAAACCTATTTAGGGATATCACAAGTGGGTAAGACATAACCCACACACTGAATACAATTTATATGTGAAATCTCATTTATTCTTTTCATCTTTTCTTTTTTCTTCAAATTTGTCTTTTCAAATCTTTATCCTATTTCGTGGACTCTCATCTACGATTCCAAGGAATAATCCTTGGTCTAACGTAGACAGCAGATCCACATCTTTTTCTGAAATCTACTGAATAGGTGCACTCTCATTGGTGAGTGGAATACTCTATTCATGGTTTACTATCATACCTCACCGCCAGAGCCCAATCTCGTCCGATCTTGGAAGCAAAACGGTGATGGGCTGGGTCAGTATCTGTTGGGTGACCCTCAGAGAATACCCAGTGTAGTAATTTGAGATTGTCCTTTCCAACTCAATACCAACAGCAGGATCACCACTGCTTCTTCCTTCCAACTCTGACCTATCTTTTGATTTATCTCAGATAGGTATTTAATTAATAATTCTGATAACCCAAGTGATACATAGGCATACCCTATAGGTTTATGTGCTGACTAAACATCTCAGATATTGAGATAAGCTTATGTGTCAACAAAGCATCCTAGACATTGGAGAATGATATGTGATAGCGGACATATGGAACAGATACTCCCATTGCATTAGGTACCTATTCATGACTGACCTATTGAGGTCCCATTAAAACAAGCATTGCTTGTACTGGTAAGGCATAAGATAGATGTATGACGACTGTGCCTACATCCCTATGCCAGTCTATTTGGGTATAGACCAAACCAGAACATACCTTATATTTTATCCTACCAATGTGTTTGTTTTGTTTGTGCTTTGTTTTTGTTTTTGTGTACCAACTCCATGGGGAGAATGAGTGGATACTGAACTTATTTTAATCATTTATAATAAACGTTATGTTTTAATATTGTCATAATAACTTTAACAAGAGTGCACCTAAACAAGAGTCTTCTTTAATCCATCTTGTATATGTAATAGACTAAAGAATGAATGAAGAATAATAAAAAATGTTGAAACTACTGTAAATATTAATCCACAAGAATTTACAAATACAGAATGGAACAGATAACCTCACAAAATTCCAGGATAACTTCATAGCACACCTGAAGGTTTGGATTTTACATCTGGAGGACATTAGCTGCTGAAGATAAAGTTCCTCAAACACCCATTGCAAATGTGGCTTGTCCATTGTTCAGAAATCACCTGTACTGAAGATGACATTTCTTGCCGACAAGTGCCACACTTTCAGATTTACAGTATTAACCTTTACACATAAAAAAAATGCTCAAAAACTCTTTAATTCACTTTTTTTAGTAACCAGATCGCATTTCCCATACTTATAATTAGAGATGAGCAGGTTCAGTTCTCAGAGAACCGAACCCACTAGAACATTGGGATCCGAGCCCAGCTCGGGACTTCCCACCTTACTTGGATCCCAAAGCGAGGCCGATCGCCATCTTCCCGCTGTCGAATTCTCGCGGGTTTTGGATTCTATATACAGTAAGTCCCAAGTCTGTCTCAGTACTGTGTTGTCTGGCGTGGGGCGGATGCACTCTCTCTGTCTGCTGTATCTGAAAGGGGTGCTCTGTCTGTCAGCTGTATCTGAAAGAGGTGCTCTGTATGCTGTATCTGAGAAGGATGCTTTCTCTGTCTGCTGTATCTGAAAAAGGGGTGCTCTCTCTGTCTGCTGTATCTGAAAGGGGTGGTCTCTGTCTGAGGTATCTGAAGAAAAGGTGCTCTCTCTGTCTGCTGTATCTGAAAGGGGTTCTCTCTCTGTCTGCTGTATCTGGAAGGGGTGCTCTGTCTGTTGTATCTGAAAGGGGTTCTCTCTCTGTCTGCTGTATCTGAAAGGGGTGCTCTGTCTGCTGTATCTGAAAGGGGTGCTCCCTGTCTGCTGTACCTGAAAAAGGGAAAAAGGGGTGCTCTCTTTGTCTGCTGTATCTGAAAGGGGTGCTCTGCTGTATCTGAGAAAGGGGTGCTCTGTCTGCTTTATCTGAAAGGGGTGATCTGTCCATCCATCTAGGGGCTCCGCCTCAGTGTAAAATTAAAATAACAAAAGCTAAAAACAAAAAGCCTAAAATTACAAAAAAACTATATTTTTTTTGGTTTGTGCTGTACCCCAGTCACTATACAATTTTTATTTTATTTTCATAATACTGTGACACTGCCAGTCAGACCACAGTATATTATTTCCAACTCATACTCGTATTGAGCGACACTGTTGGTGAAGCTAAACCGCGGTGTGTAATAGTAGAGATGAGCGCCTGAAATTTTTCGGGTTTTGTGTTTTGGTTTTGGGTTCGGTTCCGCGGCCGTGTTTTGGGTTCGAACGCGTTTTGGCAAAACCTCACCGAATTTTTTTTGTCGGATTCGGGTGTGTTTTGGATTCGGGTGTTTTTTTCAAAAAACACTAAAAAACAGCTTAAATCATAGAATTTGGGGGTCATTTTGATCCCAAAGTATTATTAACCTCAAAAACCATAATTTACACTCATTTTCAGTCTATTCTGAATACCTCACACCTCACAATATTATTTTTAGTCCTAAAATTTGCACCGAGGTCGCTGTGTGAGTAAGATAAGCGACCCTAGTGGCCGACACAAACACCGGGCCCATCTAGGAGTGGCACTGCAGTGTCACGCAGGATGTCCCTTCCAAAAAACCCTCCCCAAACAGCACATGACGCAAAGAAAAAAAGAGGCGCAATGAGGTAGCTGTGTGAGTAAGATTAGCGACCCTAGTGGCCGACACAAACACCGGGCCCATCTAGGAGTGGCACTGCAGTGTCACGCAGGATGTCCCTTCCAAAAAACCCTCCCCAAACAGCACATGACGCAAAGAAAAAAAGAGGCGAAATGAGGTAGCTGTGTGAGTAAGATTAGCGACCCTAGTGGCCGACACAAACACCGGGCCCATCTAGGAGTGGCACTGCAGTGTCACGCAGGATGTCCCTTCCAAAAAACCCTCCCCAATCAGCACATGACGCAAAGAAAAAAAGAGGCGCAATGAGGTAGCTGACTGTGTGAGTAAGATTAGCGACCCTAGTGGCCGACACAAACACCGGGCCCATTTAGGAGTGGCACTGCAGTGTCACGCAGGATGTCCCTTCCAAAAAACCCTCCCCAATCAGCACATGATGCAAAGAAAAAGAAAAGAAAAAAGAGGTGCAAGATGGAATTGTCCTTGGGCCCTCCCACCCACCCTTATGTTGTATAAACAAAACAGGACATGCACACTTTAACCAACCCATCATTTCAGTGACAGGGTCTGCCACACGACTGTGACTGATATGACGGGTTGGTTTGGACCCCCCCCAAAAAAGAAGCAATTAATCTCTCCTTGCACAAACTGGCTCTACAGAGGCAAGATGTCCACCTCATCATCACCCTCCGATATATCACCGTGTACATCCCCCTCCTCACAGATTATCAATTCGTCCCCACTGGAATCCACCATCTCAGCTCCCTGTGTACTTTGTGGAGGCAATTGCTGCTGGTCAATGTCTCCGCGGAGGAATTGATTATAATTCATTTTAATGAACATCATCTTCTCCACATTTTCTGGATGTAACCTCGTACGCCGATTGCTGACAAGGTGAGCGGCGGCACTAAACACTCTTTCGGAGTACACACTTGTGGGAGGGCAACTTAGGTAGAATAAAGCCAGTTTGTGCAAGGGCCTCCAAATTGCCTCTTTTTCCTGCCAGTATAAGTACGGACTGTGTGACGTGCCTACTTGGATGCGGTCACTCATATAATCCTCCACCATTCTATCAATGTTGAGAGAATCATATGCAGTGACAGTAGACGACATGTCCGTAATCGTTGTCAGGTCCTTCAGTCCGGACCAGATGTCAGCATCAGCAGTCGCTCCAGACTGCCCTGCATCACCGCCAGCGGGTGGGCTCGGAATTCTGAGCCTTTTCCTCGCACCCCCAGTTGCGGGAGAATGTGAAGGAGGAGATGTTGACAGGTCGCGTTCCGCTTGACTTGACAATTTTGTCACCAGCAGGTCTTTCAACCCCAGCAGACTTGTGTCTGCCGGAAAGAGAGATCCAAGGTAGGCTTTAAATCTAGGATCGAGCACGGTGGCCAAAATGTAGTGCTCTGATTTCAACAGATTGACCACCCGTGAATCCTTGTTAAGCGAATTAAGGGCTCCATCCACAAGTCCCACATGCCTAGCGGAATCGCTCCGTGTTAGCTCCTCCTTCAATGTCTCCAGCTTCTTCTGCAAAAGCCTGATGAGGGGAATGACCTGACTCAGGCTGGCAGTGTCTGAACTGACTTCACGTGTGGCAAGTTCAAAGGGCATCAGAACCTTGCACAACGTTGAAATCATTCTCCACTGCGCTTGAGACAGGTGCATTCCACCTACTATATCGTGCTCAATTGTATAGGCTTGAATGGCCTTTTGCTGCTCCTCCAACCTCTGAAGCATATAGAGGGTTGAATTCCACCTCGTTACCACTTCTTGCTTCAGATGATGGCAGGGCAGGTTCAGTAGTTTTTGGTGGTGCTCCAGTCTTCGGTACGTGGTGCCTGTACGCCGAAAGTGTCCCGCAATTCTTCTGGCCACCGACAGCATCTCTTGCACGCCCCTGTCGTTTTTTAAAAAATTCTGCACCACCAAATTCAAGGTATGTGCAAAACATGGGACGTGCTGGAATTTGCCCATATTTAATGCACACACAATATTGCTGGCGTTGTCCGATGCCACAAATCCACAGGAGAGTCCAATTGGGGTAAGCCATTCCGCGATGATCTTCCTCAGTTGCCGTAAGAGGTTTTCAGCTGTGTGCGTATTCTGGAAAGCGGTGATACAAAGCGTAGCCTGCCTAGGAAAGAGTTGGCGTTTGCGAGATGCTGCTACTGGTGCCGCCGCTGCTGTTCTTGCGGCGGGAGTCCATACATCTACCCAGTGGGCTGTCACAGTCATATAGTCCTGACCCTACCCTGCTCCACTTGTCCACATGTCCGTGGTTAAGTGGACATTGGGTACAACTGCATTTTTTAGGACACTGGTGAGTCTTTTTCTGACGTCCGTGTACATTCTCGGTATCGCCTGCCTAGAGAAGTGGAACCTAGATGGTATTTGGTAACGGGGGCACACTGCCTCAATAAATTGTCTAGTTCCCTGTGAACTAACGGCGGATACCGGACGCACGTCTAACACCAACATAGTTGTCAAGGCCTCAGTTATCCGCTTTGCAGCAGGATGACTGCTGTGATATTTCATCTTCCTCGCAAAGGACTGTTGAACAGTCAATTGCTTACTGGAAGTAGTACAAGTGGGCTTACGACTTCCCCTCTGGGATGACCATCGACTCCCAGCAGCAACAACAGCAGCGCCAGCAGCTGTAGGCGTTACACGCAAGGATGCATCGGAGGAATCCCAGGCAGGAGAGGAATCGTCAGAATTGCCAGTGACATGGCCTGCAGGACTATTGGCATTCCTGGGGAAGGAGGAAATTGACACTGAGGGAGTTGGTGGGGTGGTTTGCGTGAGCTTGGTTACAAGAGGAAGGGATTTACTGGTCAGTGGACTGCTTCCGCTGTCACCCAAAGTTTTTGAACTTGTCACTGACTTATTATGAATGCGCTGCAGGTGACGTATAAGGGAGGATGTTCCGAGGTGGTTAACGTCCTTACCCCTACTTATTACAGCTTGACAAAGGGAACACACAGCTTGACACCTGTTGTCCGCATTTCTGTTGAAATACCTCCACACCGAAGAGCTGATTTTTTTGGTATTTTCACCTGGCATGTCAACGGCCATATTCCTCCCATGGACAACAGGTGTCTCCCCGGGTGCCTGACTTAAACAAACCACCTCACCATCAGAATCCTCCTGGTCAATTTCCTCCCCAGCGCCAGCAACACCCATATCCTCCTCATCCTGGTGTACTTCAACACTGACATCTTCAATCTGACTATCAGGAACTGGACTGCGGGTGCTCCTTCCAGCACTTGCAGGGGGCGTGCAAATGGTGGAAGGCGCATGCTCTTCACGTCCAGTGTTGGGAAGGTCAGGCATCGCAACCGACACAATTGGACTCTCCTTGTGGATTTGGGATTTCGAAGAATGCACAGTTCTTTGCTGTGCTGCTTTTGCCAGCTTGAGTCTTTTCATTTTTCTAGCGAGAGGCTGAGTGCTTCCATCCTCATGTGAAGCTGAACCACTAGCCATGAACATAGGCCAGGGCCTCAGCCGTTCCTTGCCACTCCGTGTCGTAAATGACATATTGGCAAGTTTACGCTTCTCCTCCGACAATTTTATTTTAGGTTTTGGAGTCCTTTTTTTTCTGATATTTGGTGTTTTGGATTTGACATGCTCTGTACTATGACATTGGGCATCGGCCTTGGCAGACGACGTTGCTGGCATTTCATCGTCTCGGCCATGACTAGTGGCAGCAGCTTCAGCACGAGGTGGAAGTGGATCTTGATCTTTCCCTAATTTTGGAACCTCAACATTTTTGTTCTCCATATTTTAATAGGCACAACTAAAAGGCACCTCAGGTAAACAATGGAGATGGATACTAGTATACAATTATGGACTGCCTGCCGAGTGCAGACACAGAGGTAGCCACAGCCGTGAACTACCGTACTGTACTGTGTCTGCTGCTAATATAGACTGGTTGATAAAGAGATGTCTATGTAACTATGTATGTATAAAGAAGAAAGAAAAAAAAACCACGGTTAGGTGGTATACAATTATGGACGGACTGCCTGCCGAGTGCAGACACAGAGGTAGCCACAGCCGTGAACTACCGTACTGTACTGTGTCTGCTGCTAATATAGACTGGTTGATAAAGAGATGTCTATGTAACTATGTATGTATAAAGAAGAAAGAAAAAAAACCACGGTTAGGTGGTATACAATTATGGACGGACTGCCTGCCGAGTGCAGACACAGAGGTAGCCACAGCCGTGAACTACCGTACTGTACTGTGTCTGCTGCTAATATAGACTGGTTGATAAAGAGATGTCTATGTAACTATGTATGTATAAAGAAGAAAGAAAAAAAAACCACGGTTAGGTGGTATACAATTATGGACGGACTGCCTGCCGAGTGCAGACACAGAGGTAGCCACAGCCGTGAACTACCGTACTGTACTGTGTCTGCTGCTAATATAGACTGGTTGATAAAGAGATGTCGTAGTAGTATGTATGTATAAAGAAGAAAAAAAAACCACGGTTAGGTGGTATACAATTATGGACGGACTGCCTGCCGAGTGCAGACACAGAGGTAGCCACAGCCGTGAACTACCGTACTGTGTCTGCTGCGACTGGATGATAAATGATATAAAAAATATATATATATCACTACTGCAGCCGGACAGGTATATATTATATATTATATAATGTCGGACCTGCTGGACACTGTCTGTCAGCAGAATGAGTTTTATTTTTATAGAATAAAAAAAAAACAACACACAAGTGAAGTCACACGACGAGTGTTTAACTTTTTTCAGGCAATCACAATATAAGTATACTACTAACTATACTGGTGGTCAGTGTGGTCAGGTCACTGGTCAGTCACACTGGCAGTGGCACTCCTGCAGCAAAAGTGTGCACTGTTTAATTTTAATATAATATTATGTACTCCTGGCTCCTGCTATAACCTATAACTGGCACTGCAGTGCTCCCCAGTCTCCCCCACAATTATAAGCTGTGTGAGCTGAGCAGTCAGACAGATATATAATATATATAGATGATGCAGCACACTGGGCTGAGTCTGAGCAGTGCACACAGATATGGTATGTGACTGAGTCACTGTGTGTATCGCTTTTTTCAGGCAGAGAACGGATATATTAAATAAACTGCACTGTCTGGTGGTCACTCACTATATAATATTATGTACTCCTGGCTCCTGCTATAACCTATAACTGGCACTGCAGTGCTCCCCAGTCTCCCCCACAATTATAAGCTGTGTGAGCTGAGCAGTCAGACAGATATATAATATATATAGATGATGCAGCACACTGGGCTGAGCCTGAGCAGTGCACACAGATATGGTATGTGACTGAGTCACTGTGTGTATCGCTTTTTTCAGGCAGAGAACGGATATATTAAATAAACTGCACTGTCTGGTGGTCACTCACTAGTAAACTCTCTGCACTCTCTACACTTCTACAGTACTCCTCCTAGTCCTAAGCTCCAGTAAATCTCTCTCTCTTATAATCTAAATGGAGAGGACGCCAGCCACGTCCTCTCCCTATCAATCTCAATGCACGTGTGAAAATGGCGGCGGCGCGCGGCTCCTTATATAGAATCCGAGTCTCGCGAGAATCCGACAGCGTCATGATGACGTTCGGGCGCGCTCGGGTTAACCGAGCAAGGCGGGAGGATCCGAGTCTGCTCGGACCCGTGAAAAAAAACATGAAGTTCGGGCGGGTTCGGATTCAGAGAAACCGAACCCGCTCATCTCTATGTAATAGTATATATTTCAGACTCCTTTGTGCAACACTGTAACCGCAGTGTGTGATATAAAAAATAATAAATATTTCTGACTCATTTGTGTGACACTGTAACAGCAGTGTGTTATATAAATATATATATATATATATATTTATTTTGATTTAATTTAATATTTTGTGCTGTGTCATCCCAGTATACATCCAGGGACTGCAGCTGCTCCGTCCATCTAGGGGTGTTCTGTTAGTCCACCCAAAATAAAATACATATTTTTTTTATATATTTTGTGCTGTATCCTCCCAGTTTACATCTAGGCATGCTCTGTCCAATTCAGGGTGCTGTGTCCATAGCTCATATTCTTATGCTATAATTTATTGTCCTATTTTCCTAATTCTTCTTATCACCACATTGTGATTAATTCAAATTAATATTATTAATAATAATAATTATAAATTAACTAAATTTAAATTAAATTAATATAACTAACCTTCTGCATGTCAAAAATATATTTGAAGAACAGAAGAACTTAATCCTATTTTATAAATATTTTTAACGGATGATTAGCCAACCTTCTCCATGTCTAAGATATCTTTGAGGAACAGAAGAACTTAATCCTAATTTTTAAATAATTTTAACATGACTACCGGTGGGCAGGGCATCAAGTATGGCCGCCTTTTAACTTCACGGTAAAGTAATTACTGGCAGCTCCTAAAATATCAATTTCCACACCAACTGTTGGTCCAGTTAATATCAAAAGGAACGGACACAACTGATTGAAAAGCTCTGTCGGTGAATGTGTTGATTTTATCAGTGTTTTTATTAGAGTATTTTAATAAATGTTGTAAAATTTCCTTTTCATCCAATCCATCTTTGATTGTTAGCAATCACACACAAGCGCTGCTATTTTCTATTGTTTGTATATTCCTTGGTTTTTACAGGACTGACTAATCCTGTGTTTTTAGCAGCAGTATTAGAACAGTGACCCAGTCTGCGCCCAAGCACTTACCTTGGTTATTTTCTCTTGCACTTATAGCGATGGCCCGCATGAACGCCAGTTTTGGTGCGAACAAGGCAGCGGTGATGGGTCTATAGTGGGCTCACCTCATCCTAACCTGCTCCTTTGGTGACCAGCGGACATCAGCTGTCTATTGCGGGCGGCTTGGTGCGGGACCGATCAACAGATGGTGACCTCCATGCTCTGATCAGGCCTTTGAGGGATCCGTGAGTGTGACTGACCTGGGAGCTGCTCGGGAGGCTTTGGGGCTCGTGATTCTACTCGGTTCCTGGTCCAGATCCTGCTGGCAAGAGGTGAGGGAAGGCTGCTGATCGACCTAATAGTGGCTGCGGAGAAGAGGAGATCCTCGTCACCCCATCCTGCCCGATATGTCGGACGCGGCTACGCAAACCTAATAGCGGGTCAGCTTCTCCCGGCCCAAACTGTTGAGCCGCACTGGTAGTTGAGCGTGGTCGATCACTCTCGGGGGGGACCCTGCACTGTGCTGCAGTGGGGATCTTTGCCCTATACCTGCGGGAGACTTGCCCGACTCTCTGTGGCGGACACGCTGATATATTTGGAGATGAAGGAGGTGACCAGCGGCTTATGCTCACTCAGCGCTTGAACTGACATCTTCTATTGCCAGCCAGGTATTGGGGTTCAGTGACTGGGACATTACTGTGGACCATTGAAGATCTGCTTCCTGCATTATCCCCTAAATCAAAACGGTGACTGTGGTTACATTTTCTCTTCACTAAAATCTTGGCTCTTTCTTCTATTCTTTCAAACTTGATCCTTTACTTCTGTGCTGTGTAATACCATTCCTACCTGCATCCTCCCTCCCACCTCTCATAGCTTTATCCTCACTCTATTACTTCTTCTAAAGATTTTTCCCTAATAGGAATACTGGATCACTCTGTGCCTGGAGTCTCATAATACTCACCCTATTGCTGCTGCAACTAATATTCCCACAGGCAATTTTTCTAGGGATACTTGTGCTTTTGTGCTGTGGAGGACTGAGTGATATTTAAAGCACACCCCTCTTTATACCTCTCTAACGCGGCCACATATCATTCAAGAGGCACGGTCTTGGAAGCCACAGTTCATGTTGGACATTTCCATGTTACTTTGGGCTCTGTTACTGCAGTGTAACTTTTGTGAATTCCTTAGACACTCACGCCATCTAGTGACTGTTTATGATACTACATTGGCAATCTGAGGTTTTTTTTATTATATAAGGGAACATAGTTCTCAGACCGGCTATATCGCTCGGTAAGAGCGTATATTGGTGCCTTACTTTTACAGCAATTATTGGATGTGTCTTTGTCTCAGCAGACAGCAATAATTTAAACACGCAGGTACAGCTTGTCTCTACTATAATACCATACTCGTGTCAATATCTGTAAAGGTCTTAACACATTATTTTATCGACACTTTTGCTGTTTCAAATACTCAGTCCTCCCATTATATATATTAAAAAAAATTGCAGCAGTTGGGGTGTTTTGTCCCCCCCCCCTTTTTTTTTCTTTTCTTTATGTGTTTGCTCCAGTTGAATTCCCATTTGTAGCGTTATCTTTTTAAGACTTATGTGCTACCTTTGCAATTCTGGAGTAGTTTAGCGCCAGCCTACCAAATGGATATGTGATCCAGGTGGATGGCCTCAAACTAGGGGGGCTAAAGGATACTTATCAGAATTTATGTGTGACCACATCACGACTTACAGGTGTTAATCTTGTTTCTATTTGCTAATCGTACACTGTATTATTGAGGAAATTTACTTTTATTAATAGGCCCTGGGTAGGGCATGGATACGTTTGTGGACAAATTATCGGTTTCACACCTATCTCCCTCCACCTCAGACATGGTTAGAAACAAAAGCAAGGGAGATAAAAAGGTTCCACCTCACTCTACGTGTGTTTCAGATGACTCACAAGATTCTCATACACCCGCCACCTTACAGGTGATCCCCGTGGAATCCCTTCCATTAGCTGAAATGGCAAAAGAAATGTCCAAGATTATTTTGCCCCTATTAAACAAGCCTCTTGAGGACTTGAATACCATATTGGATGCAGCATTAGCTCGGCTTGACTCCCAGTCCACTCGCCTAGACATTCTAGAACAAAGAATTAGTGATGTAGAAGATTCCCTGCATACAGTTCAGCAACAGGGACGATCACAATCCAATGTCGTGCAAGCCCTCAAGATAAAAATGATGAGCTTGAAAACCGCAATATGCGAAGCAATCTTCGATTCATAGTAATCCCGGAATCGATTCCAGACTCACAATTGATAGACTTTCTCAGCATTGATCTCCCGCCAGCTTTGGGCCTGGTAGGTGATTTTCCCACACCCCAAATTGAAAGGGCTCATAGAGTTGGCCCGATGCAGAGAAATTCCCAAGGCAGGCCTAGACCGGTTGGGGCCAAATTCTTAGATTATAGAGTTAAGGAAAAAATCCTGGCCCAATACCGTGGCTCGTAACCACTTACTGTGAAGGCCCACAAAATTCTAATATTCCAAGATTTCTCTGCGAGTGTTTCCCAAAAGCGTAAAGCTTTACCGGAGATTTGTCGATATCTACATGATCATGAACGACGCTTCGCCCTACTCTACCCAGCAAAGCTTCGAGTAATGATAGATGGCCAACCAGTGTATTTTGATGACCGTCATTTAGCAAAATTCCAACTAATGGCTAATCGCTCTCCGTCTCGATCTCCAAGACCTCCATAGTTTAGTGGGATTGAGTTACAACATGATTGACACCCTGTTTTATCTTACAATATGTCACACTATTACGAACTGTCTCATTGCTCTTGTTTGATGCGTGTGGGGTGGCCTGGCCGGCTCTGGAGAACTCTTTATTCTTTCTCCCTAATGGCAATGGGTACATCCCAGGAGGCTTGGAGAGGATTGTGACCTTGAGAGTCTCATGCGGCTCTGGGTCGGGTTGGCCATCCCGCACTATTATTATGGTTACAAGTTGATAGAGACACACCACAATGATTTCAATTTTTCTTTTTGTTTTTATTTTTCCCATTCTTCCCTTTCCTTTTTGTTTTTTTTAAATTTTTTACGCTTATCCTTCCTTTGGCCTACCCGTCCCCACTATTATTTGTGTAAACTAGTGGTCCCTGGCAGCTACGATGCTGTGTGGTCCTTTTAGTACTTGTTACAGTTACAGGAAAATTCAAAAATGTGTTGAATTGATGCATGGATATGTATATATGTTGTTAATCTTTTGTACAGGATGTGTGGTGCTCGCCCTCATGGCATCAGCTCAACAGCCTAAGCCCTCACCAACCTATTCTTTTTCTCATTGTGAGTTCTTACCCCAACCCGCTCAAATGTATCTTATATCTGCGTTTCATCAGTTGCCCTGGGGGGGGTTAGTCATGCCACCTGGAGTGCATTCTGCTTCTAATACCCCATACCAGCTGTGCCTTATGTCCTGGAATGTGGGTGGAGCTAATAGCCCAATCAAGCATAAACGCATTCTCACCCACCTTCGTAATCTCAACGCTGACATGATGTTACTTCAAGAGACCCACTGGAAAACCGGGGAGGGTTCTTCTTTTTGAGCCCCTTGGATAGGTCTATGTGTTGATGCATCTTACCGGGCCAAGTCCAGAGGTGTCGCCATACTGATATGCAGATCATTGCCATTTACCATTCTGAATCAGATTTTTGACCCGGAGGGAAAATTTATTATATTGGACATACAAATCTATAACTCTAATTACACACTAGTCAACACTTATGCACCAAATGTAGAAACGTGCTCCTTTTTTAATAAATTGCAATTGATCCTTAACCAAAGAGATAATTTTCCATTTATAATTGGAGGGGATTTCAACACAGTAGCGGATCCCACACTGGACAAATCTCCACCAGCCACTTATCCACACTCTCCCCATTGGGGAATAGTCTCGTCATTCACAGCGCCTTTACACTTATCAGACCCGTGCCGATTACTTAATCCCTTGGACAAATCATACCCTTTTCACTCGGGTGTACATAGATCTTTTTCCAGAATAGATTATTTTATGATCTCTGACACTCTTATGACTAATCTTTTTAACGCAAAACTACATGACATTGTGATTTCGGACCATGCTCCTGTGTCTGTTACACTGACTCTAGGGTTTGCTCCATCACCGGACAGACTGTGGAGAGTCCCATCTCATTTAATCGATTGAGGATTTTAAACTTTTTCTAAATGCCCGATGGGCAGAATTCACAGATGATAATATTGAGCATTGGGATTCTCCCCTCCTTTCTTGGGAACCTTCAAAGGCGGTAATAAGGGGGCATATCATAAGCTACGTAGCTAAAAAAAAGAGAGAATCTACAGCCACATACAATGCCTTTAGAATGGAAGTTTCATCCAGCTTTGCCTCATACCCCTCAGACCCGTCTGATAGTACTTTAGACTCATATAAAAAGGCTAGACAATTGTTGGACTCCTTTCTTATCACTCAAGCCAAACAATCACTGGAGATCTCCAAACATAAATATTACAGGTGGGGAAACAAAGCGGGCAGGCTCCTTGATAACATGTCACGTCCCTGGAAGACTAAAACCCCTATATTGGCCGTCAAAAACCCATATGACCGTACTATTGTCACAGACACGAAACAAATTCTAAACCTATTCCAGGAATACTATAGCAATCCATATGCAGATCTGGAGATAGATGTGGACTTACAAAATAAAATTCTCCAAGAAGCCCGCCTCCCAAAATTGTCACAGAGCCAAAATGACAAACTTCGAGGCATCGTCACTTTAGAGGAAATCTCCCAGGTTATCAAAAAGCTAGCACCACGTAAGGCTCCAGGACCGGACGGTCTGTAAGGAGACTATTACAAATCCTTCATGATAACATTCTTCCGACCCTGCACAAACTTTATCAGACTATATATAGAGACTCCCCTATATACCCGTAATTTAACGAATCACATACTATTTTATAACCAAAACCGGTCAAGGACCCCCAATTGTTAGGGTCTTATAGACCCATAACGTTATTGAACGTTGATTTCAAAATTCTATCTAAAATTATGGCCAACCGCCTACGACTATTTTTACCAAAGTTGCTTACTGACCATCAATTGGGTTTTGTAGTGGGTAGACACTCGGTTCGCGCTGTAAGATCTGCGATAGCAGCAACCATTGCCTCCATGAAGTCTTCTAATCCAAATAATATGTTGCTTAGTGTAGATACTCACAAAGCATTCGACACAGTGCTCTGGCCACACTTGTTTTCTGCATTAAAACGTAGGGACTTCGATGCGGATTTCATTAGACTAATCTAATTCTTTTATCATTCTCCCTCTACTTCAGTTTTGGTTAATGGACTGAGAAGCAGTGCACTGACCTTGAATAGGGGCACCCACCAGGGTTGTCCTCTCCCTCCCTTGCACTTCAACTTATCACTGGACCCCTTGTTACGGATCCTTCAACACTGGCCACAATTTAAGGGTGTGCGAATTGGATCAAGCGAAGTAAAAATTTTGGCCTTCGCGGATGATCTTCTTTTATACATCAATAACCCCCGTGAAACGGTCTCTCTCATTTTGGAAAAAATTTAATCTTATGGCAATGTCTCTGGACTGGTTATCAATTCAGACAAGTCAGTGGGAATGCTCCTAGGTCCAGGTGGATCTATTCCACAGTGGGGAAGTTTAATTCCCATTCAATGGTCCCCTTCTTCTTTAAACTATCTAGGAATAACTTTAACTAGAAATCCTTCTCAATTGTATAAACATAACATTAGCAAAGCCATATCGAATATTTCTACTGAATTAAGAGGATGGAAACATTTAACTCTTTCTTACCTGGGAAGAGCGAACTTGATCAAAATGATCACCTTTCCTAGACTGCTCTACTTAGTACAGGCTCTTCCTCTATTACTTACCCAAAGAGATGTGAAACATACTAATATCCAGTTTTGCTCCTTTATTTGGCAAGGGAAGCGGCCTCGCGTCAGTTTTCTCAAAATGTGCCAGACTAGAGACAATGGAGGAATCAACTTTCCAGATTTGGTGCGATATAGCCATGCAGCCCATTTAAGATATTTAATTGACTGGATTCATGGTACAAATGTGTACGTAAACACAGTACTTGAATCTCAGCTATTGGGAGACTTAAACATTGCTAGTTTCCTCCACAGTCGTGACCAAGATGTACACCCTACTCTCCGAGACAATCCTCTCTTGCTGAACAAGAGAAAAGTTTGGCATATTTTGAGACATAGGAGCAGGTTTAATACCCATTTTTCTGTTCACCTCCCTTTCTGTAATAATCCAGGCTTCCAGGGCGGCATGGCGGCTTACCCCTTCACCTTATGGCGGGTGGGAGGGATCTTTTCAATAGGGGAACTAATTCATTTCAAAGATAAACGACCCCTCACCTTCTCAGAAGCTGGGGCTAGGTTTGAAATACTTCAATCTTATCCAGTGGCATTTTTAAAGGCCCAACATTATGTTTCTACCGTATTGAGAGAATTCAAAGCTCTAGATTAGGACAATGCTTTAATACGAAAAGGACCATCCTATAAAAAGGCGATTTGTTATCATTATAGATTTCTTAATAACCCTATTGATCATACCAACATACAATCAGGAATGAGCCAATGGTTGGTCCACTTCCCAACTTTCTCAACTCAGGACCTTTTGAAATTTCTCAATATTTCTTGTAAACTCTTATAATCAAAAATGTATCAGGAACTTGTTTACAATGTCATACGTAGAAGTAGAACCTATTTTTCTCCAAATAGACAGTTCCTCATGGGATTAATTTGCTCTGATGAGTGCCCCAAATGTTCTCGGAAATATGCAGATTTATTCCATTGCTTTTGGGACTGCCCAATAATTAGAGGTTTTTGGATAAGGGCTAAACATGAGGCAGAGGCTACATTGATTAATTATATCCCTCTTTCTCCTGAGTGGGCCATTTTTGGATTCCCCCAAAAATTTAAGCGTATTACCAAGGGAGGGAGAAAGCTGCTCCTGGCCATAAGCTCAGCAGCAAAAAAAAAAACAATATTACAAAATTGGATTCATCCCAACCCCCATAGTTCCCCTTATATAAGGACAAGCTTCATAACATATTCAGAATGGATTGGGTGGAAACCATGTTTGACAAGGAACGACAGGTTGGTCCATTTTTCGATGTATGGGAAAGTTACATTGCAACACAAAATTTATCAATACGGGAGGAAATTTATAGAAGCTTACATCTGACCTCATGGTATAGACTGTGCAATCTGGATGAGGATCCCCCATAGTTCTTGATTGATCCGTTTCCTTGGAATTTACTTGGGGATGGGGGGCGATCACCACACATCCTCCTGATGGTTTGATCTGAACTTATGTATTATATTACATGCTTATTACATAGTTTACCAATGCTCTTTTTGTTCATGATTGATAATTAATGAGTGATGCTACAAATATTCGTTTATGTCATGTCAATGTTTTATTGCTCATATATTGTACAAGAACACTATAAGTATATTGTATGTTTATTCATGCTTCAATAACAGAAAATTATTTAAAAAATAATAATAATGATTTTAACATGATTACAGCATTTAAAAATATATTGTTACCGGCCTCGTGTTTGTTGACCTCTGCTGTCGCTTAGCTTAGTTATCCAGCTACCTCGTTGTAACCTTTTGGCCTAAACTGGATAAAAACAATATTGTGAGCTGTGAGGTGTTCAGAATAGATTGGAAATGAGTGGAAGTGAATGTCATTGAGCTTAATAATTAGAGATGTGCGCCTGGTCATTTTTCGTGTTTTTTTTTTTAATGTGTTTTGGTTCTGGTTCTAATCTTTTTTGGGGAAAAAATCACAAAAAAAGCTAAAATCACAGAATTTGGGGTTGTTTTTGTTCCTACAGTATTATTAACATCAATAAGATTCATTCCCACTCATTTCCAGTCTATTTTAAACACCTTACAATATTTTTTTTTTATCCAGTTAGGCGAAAAGGTTGCACTAGGGTAGCTGGATGCAGTGGTGGATTTAGGGGGGGGGCACCAAGGCACGTGCCCCCCCTGTCATTTTTAGTGCAGACTGACATGCAGACGAGCGTCCGCATGTCAGTCTGCGGTCTCGTTTCCTCCCCTGCTGTTAGGAGGGACACGGAGGGCACAGTGCTCGCCTCTCCTGTGTCCCTCCTGGGTCTCCGGCGGCCGCTGGTCTCATAAAGGAAGTGCCGTTCGTGAGCACTTCCTTTATTACAGTGACCCGCGGCCGCCGGAGACACAGGAGGGACACAGGGAGGCGTGCACTGTGTCCTCCGTGTCCCTCCTAACAGCAGGGGAGCGGGGGGAGCAGCGGCGGCGGAGGAAGGGGGGGGGACGCACTGGGGGGGAATATCTGGCACTGGGGGCATATTTGGCAGGGAGGGGGGGGGATATCTGGCACTGGGGACATATATGGCACTGGGGGGAATATCTGGCACTGGGGGCATATATGGCACTGGGGAGGGAATATCTGGCACTGGGGGCATATTTGGCAGGGAGGGGGGGGGAATATCTGGCACTGGGGACATATATGGCACTGGGGGGAATATCTGGCACTGGGAGCATATATGGCACTGGGGGGGGGAATATCTGGCACTGGGGGCATATATGGCACTGGGGGGGGAATATCTGGCACTGGGGGCATATGTGGCACTGGGGGGGGAATATCTGGCACTGGGGCATATGTGGCACTGGGGGCATATATAGCACTGGGGGGGGCGATATCTGGCACTGGGGGCATATGTGGCACTGTCGGGGAATATCTGGCACTGGGGGTATATGTGTACCTGGCACATGGGGGGGGGCTATATTTGGCACTGGGGGCATGTGAGTACCTGGCACCGTGGGGGAATATCTGGCACTGGGGACATATGTGGCACTGGGAGCACAGCCCTAGCAACAAGGACTACCTCCTAGCAACGAGCATGACACCCAGTGCATGAAACCCCTGGCAACGAGCATGACACCCAGTGCATGAAACCCCTGGCAATGAGCATGACACCCAGTGCATGAAACCCCTGGCAACGAGCATGACACCCTGAGCATGAAACCCCTGGCACCGTGCATGGAACCAAGAGCATGAAACCCCTGGCAACGAGCATGACACCCAGTGCATGAAACCCCTGACAACGAGCAGGTATTTGAAAAGTAATTAGAAGCCTTACTGTAGGACTTAATGTGTAATGGGCATTACGGTGTGTGGCATAATGTATCACGGACATTGCGGTGTGTGTCATAATGTGTCACAGGCATTACGGTGTATGGTATACTATATCGCTGGCATTGTGATATGTGGTATAATGTCTCAGGGTCATTGCAGTGTGTGGCATAATGTATCACGGACATTGCGGTGTGTATCATAATGTGTCAGGCATTACGGTGTGTGGTATACTATATCACGGGCATTGTGGTATGTGGTATAATGTCTCAGGGTCATTGCAGTGTGGCATAATATATAACGGGCATTGCGGTGTGTGGCATAGGGTATAACGGGCATTGCGGTATGTGTCACAGGCATTACGGTGTATGGTATACTATATCACGGGCATTGTGGTATAATGTCTCAAGGTCATTGCAGTGTGTGGCATAATGTGTCACAGACATTGTATGTGCTATAATGTATCAGGGGCAGTGCAGTGTGTAGCATAATGTATAACGGGCATTGCGATTCCTGTCATAATGTGTCACAGGCATTACGGTGTGTGGCATAATGTGTCTGGGGCATTACAGTGTGTGCATATTGTGTCATGTGCATTATTGTGTGTGGAATAATGTCTAAGGGCCATTGCAGTATGTGGAATAATGTATACTGGGCATTACTATAAGGAGGAAAAATGACAAATAATGTAAGGGGCATGAATCAGGATTATTTTTCTTTCCTGTGGTGGCCAACGTCTGGGCATGCAGGTTGCAAAACTGGGGTATAAGGTAGTCTTTTCCTGCAATACCACGCCCATTCAAACGAAGCCACGCCCATTCAAACGAAGCCACGCCCCTTATGGTGCCCCCCCCCCTGTAATTTTTTTCTGGATCCGCCCCTGGCTGGATGACTAAGCTAAGTGACACAAGTGGGTGGCACAAATACCTGGAACATCTAGGAATGGCACTGCAGTGGCAGACAGGATGGCAGTTTTATAAGCTATGCCCAAAAAATGCTCTAAAGAGCACATAACGCAAAGAAATAAGGTGCTAGATGGAATTGTCCTTGGGATTATCGGTATTATTTTGATTGAGCAAAAAAACAAGAACACCCCTTGACCCAAAAAATAACATCCCTAGGCCTAGACGGATGCAGGGCAGGGATCATGAAAAGTAAATTGGAGATATGGAACAATATATTAAAATGAAAAAGTATTATTTATTTTGATTCAGCAAAAATAGAAGAAGAGAACACCCCATTGACCCAAAAAATAATACCTCTAGTCCTAGATGGATGCAGCAGTAGGGACCATGAAAAGTAAATTGGAAATATGGAAAAAGCTATTAAAAAGAAAAAGTATTATTTTTTTTGATTCAGCAAAGATAGAAGAACACCCCTTGACCAAAAAAAATAAGACCCGTAGGAAAGATGAATGCAGGACAGTGACCATTAAAAGTAAATTGAAGATATGGAACAGGTTCATAAAACAATAAACACAAACACCTGGCACATCTAGGAGTGGCACTACAGTGGCAGACAGGATGGCAGTATTGTTTTATGCACTGATATCACAAAATGCTCCAAAGAGCACATAGTGCAAAGAAATGAAGTGCAAGATGGAAACTGTCCTTGGGCCCTCCCGGGCCCTCCCACCCACCCTTATTTTATATACTAAACAGGACATGCAAAGTTTAATAAACCAATCATTTCAGCCACAGGGACTGTCACTTGTGGCTGAAATGATTGGTTTGTTTGGGCCCCCACAAAATAAGCTGGCAATGGACAGTGCACAAACTGGCTTTAGTTTACAGGCATGATGTCGTCGTTGTCATAATCAGAATCTGATTCCTCACACCCATCAGTGTCTACATCCTTTTCTTCACAGACTATTAATTCGTCCCGCTGTAATCCGCTATTTCAGGTCCCTCTGGACTTTTTGGATGTAATTGCTGGTAAAAGTACAGTATTCCTCATGGAATTTGTAATTCATTTTGATGAACATAATCCTTTCCACATTATGAGGAAGTAACCTCCTATGAGGATCGCTGGCAACGTGCCCGGCTGCGCTAAAAACTCTTTACGAGTACACACTGGAGGGTAGGCAACTTATGTAAAACAAAGCCAGTTTGTGCAAGAGCCTCTAAGTTGCCTTTTTTTCCTGCCAGTATTCAACTGGACTGTCTAACATGCCTATTTGGATACTGTCACGGAAATATTCATCCACCATTCTTTCAATGGTGACAGCTTTATATGCAGTGACAGTAGACATGTCAGTGATTGTAGGCAGCTCCTTCAGTCCGGTCCAGATGTCAAAAGTCTTTCCTGACTGATGTTCATCACCTCCAGTGTGTCTCTTTGGAAAGTTTTGGTTTTTCCTCACAGCCGCAGTTGCCGGAGAAAACGAAGGAAGAGATGTTGGCTTGTCACGTTCCGCTTGAGCTGATAGTTTTTTTTAACAACAACTCTTTGCATCTCTGCAGATTTGTGCCCATTGGAAAGAAAGACACAACATATGACTTAAACCTGGGAAAGTGATTAAAGGGCTTGATCTGCAAGTCTGACATACTTAGCAGCAGTGCAATCGCTCGTTTTCAGATCCTCCTTCACTTTCTCCATCTCCTTTTGCAAAAGCCTGATGAGGGGAATGACCTGACTGAACTAACTTCACATGTGGCAACGTCAAAGGGTTGGAGAAACTTGCACAACACGGAAATTATTCTCCACTGCGCTTGCATTACCGCTCCGTTCCCTATGTCATAGGTGTAGGTTTGAATGGCCTTTTGCTGCTCCTCCATCCACTGAAGCATATAATTCCACCTTGTTACTACTGATTGCTTCAGTTGATGGCAGGGCAAATGCAAGAGTATTGCTGGTGCTCCAGTCTTCGACATGTATGTGCCGAATGGCGAAAATGTCCACAAATTTTGCGGGCCACCGACAGCATCACCTGCCCATCCCTGTCATTTAAAAAAAAACAAGAATCTGCAGTACCAAATTGATTGTGTAAGCAAAACATGTGACGTGTTGGTATTTTCCCAATTTGCTTTCACACTATTGTTGGCATTGTCAGATATCACAAATCCCGAGGAGAGTCCAAGTAGGGTTAGCCATTGTGCAATGATTTCCCTGAGTTTTTGTAAGATGTTCTCAGCAGTGTGACTCTTACTGAAACTGGTGATACACAGTGTAGCCTGCCTTTGAATGAGTTGGCATTTGCGGGATGCTGCTGGTGGTACTGCTGCTGTTGGTGCTGTGGAAGGCAATACATTTAACCAGTCTTCAGTTTGCCTTTTCCACTTGTCCACATATCCGTGGTTAAGGGGACAGTTGGTACAACGTCATTGTATAGAGAAGTGGAATTTAGACAGCATTTGGAACCAGGGGCACAGTACATCAACCATCTAAATCCCACTGCACTAATGGCAGATACTGAATGCACGTCTAACACCAGCATAGTTGTTATGGCCTCAGTAATCTGATTTGCAACTGCGTGACTGCTGTCATACTTCCTATTCCTTGCAAAGGATTGTTGAACAGTCAATTGTTTGGTTGAACTACAAGTAATCTTCTTGGTCCCCTTCTGGGATGAAGACGATTGACTCCCAGCAGCAACAGCAGCAGCAGTAGTAGGCGTAGCACTCAAGGATCCTTCGGAGGAACCCCAGATAGGAGAAGAGTCAGCCATGCCTACGAAATGGGATACAGGAGGACTACTTCCAATCCTGATTGAGGAGGAGGTTGATGACAAGTAGGGTGTTGGTGGTGGGGATTTCTGGTATTTGGGTCCTACAAAGAAAAAGGATCTAGGTGATGCTAGACTGTTTAAGTTCTTAGCCGAAGTTTCTGAATTTGTCAAGAACTTGTGATGGACGCGCTGCAGGTGGCGTAACAGGGAGCAGGTTCCTAGGTTGCCAACATCCTTACCTCTACTTACAACGCCTTTACAAAGGCTACAGATAGCTATACAGTGATTGTCCGGGTTTGGGAAGAAATATTTCCACACAGAAGAGGTGGATCTATTTGTCCTTTGCCAAGGCATGAAGACAATGGGCTTGTTTTTCACACCATGGGCAACGACTGTCTTATCTAAACAAACCACAGCCCCATCATCAAAATCCTCATCGTAATCAACATTCTCATTAGCGCCAGCTACACCAATATCTCCCTCATCCAGGTGTACTTCTACAGTGACATCCTCAATCCTAACATGTGGACTTGCGCTGCTCCTCTCACCACTTGCTGAGGGCGTGCAAATGGTGGAAAGAACCTCCTCTTCTGGTAAAGTACTGTCAGACATAGCAACCGTGAACACACTTGGACTCTCCTCAGGAATTTGTGATATTTTTGAAGGCACATTTGGTTCCTGTGCCTTTGCCTTCTACAGGTAGAAGGGCTTACTTTATCATCTTTATGAACTGCACAACCACCAGTCATAAACAAAGGCCAATGCCTTAGCCTTTCTTTGCCACTTCTTGTAGTGAATGGCATATTCCCAATTTTACGTTTCTCTTCAGCTAACTTTAATTTTCTTTTTTATTCATCACTGTGTAATATTGCTTCTTTGACTTTACATGCCCTGTACGCCATTGGGCATCGGCCTTAGCCGATGACATTGATGGAATTGCATCATTGTCATGACTAGTGGTAGCAGCTTCAGCACTAGTAGTAGTAAGTGGTTCCTGATCTTTCACTTGTTTGACCTCCATTTCTGCAGTTTTGTGATTGAAGCACAAATCTCTGTCAGCAAAAAACACAATCCATCACACACTGAGGATATAGTAGTGGTAAGTATAGTACTTGTGGTGCACGACTTTGTAATATTTGACTGTATCGTATGTTAACCCACACTTTGTGATTGACGCAATCCATCACACACTGGGTTTGGACAGAGCACCCTATACACAGCACACCTATACACAGCTACAGTATGCAGAGCACCCCTACACAGCCCCTAACAGAGAACACCTTCACACAGCCACAGTATATAAGCAGCACAGCAACACCCCTATACAATACACTGCGCAGCCCCTATACAGTACTCAGCTCCTTGGATTCCCTACAGTAGCCCCAAAATCTTCCACAACCCCTCTGCTGCAAGTCTCCTACCCCCTTCCCTACAGCAGCCCAAGAAGCTTCAACAACCCCTCTGCTGCAAGTCTCCTGCCCCCTTCCCTACAGCAGCCCAAAAAGCTTCAACAACCCCTCTGCTGCAAGTCTCCTGCCCCCTTCCCTACAGCAGCCCAAAAAGCTTCAACAACCCCTCTGCTGCAAGTCTCCTGCCCCCTTCCCTACAGCAGCCCAAAAAGCTTCAACAAACCCTCTGCTGCAAGTCTCCTGAACCCTTCCCTACAGCAGCCCAAAAATCTTCACCAACCCCTCTGCTGCAAGTCTCCTGCTCCCTTCCCTACAGCAGCCCCAAAAGCTTCCACGACCCCCAAGTCTCCTGCCCCCTTCCCTGACCTGCCCGCCTAACCTGTTTTCACTTTAAGTATGTTTTATTTAATTTTTTTAATAGCACACAGCATGGACACGCCAGCGCTGTGCACTCTCCAAGGCCGGAGTGAAGATGGCGCAGAGCCGCGGGGTCTATTTCTAGAATCCAAAACCCGCAAGAGATTCGACAGCGGGATTATGATGTTTTACCTCGATTACATCATTGAGGCGGACGGTAAAATCCAAACCGGGCTCTTATCCTGGCTCGGTACGGCAAGTACGGGTGCGCTCGGTTCTCTGAGAACTGAATGCGTTCATCTCTATTAATAACACTGTAGGAACAAAAACAACCCCAAATTCTGTTATTTTAGCTGTTTTTATGATTTTTACAAAAAAATCCAGATCCAAAACCAAATCCCGCAAGGGTGGTTTGGGCAAAACCAATACAGATCCAACACACGAAGGAGATCCAGATCCAAGACCAAAACCCAAAAAATGGCCCAGCACACACCCCTACTTTCTGTATAATGGGAAATGCAATCTGACCAAATGTACTCATGAAAAAAAATAGTGAAAAATACCACAGTGAGCCCTATGATAATTAAACCACCTTCACTGTGAAAAAATCAAAACAAAATCATACTCATCTACCCAGGGATCTGTGATCGGTGCTTCGGTGAGGGTTGGCGGTCATCAGGGTTCCCCGATGCTCCTGTGACTCCTAATGCAGTAAAGTGATGTTGCAAAGTGGACAGCATACTGCCCTGGGTGCAGTATGATATGCTGGCAGTCGGGATGCCGGCTGTTAGTATACCGACAGCGGAATCCTGCCTGCCGGCATACCGGCAGTGAGTCCTCTTGTGGGCTGACTGGTACCAGATTGAGTGAACAGTCCAAAGAATAGGGTCGATAAGTGCAATTGAAAGACTGTAGGGGATGGATCCAATGTGGAGTGGAGTGGAGTGGGAGCCCAGGAGCCTTTATAGAAGATCCAACAAAAAT